>NC_056747.1:1130473009-1130773009 GCF_019279795.1 Protopterus annectens
CATGAAATGGATGTTTCTTTGTAGGAGCTTTTACATTGCCATAATCATTACAGATAGAGTACGATTAGTGTATGTGCATGTAGGCATAACCATGCTCTTCAAAGATAACTGCTATGAATGTGTGAACCTTGGGTCTATGAATACCACTTTATATCCTTTGATGGATCAACTACATGTGTTTGTGTGCTAGCAGTGCACTATGTACCTGCTTGCTGCCACTAGCTTGACAAAGCAAGTGCTCTAATTCCCACTAGCCTGATTTCCCACAGGAGCATAATCTTTGGTGGCAATAAAACTGAAAGGTTTCACATCCAAACTTGTCTTTTAGTCACCTTAGCTCAAGCTGCTTGACAGTTTTGACATATGGAAGGTGCCCTGAAGCTTTGCAAGCTGGCCGGCTGTTATATTCTTGGTGGGCTATAATCCATATATCTAAGGCTACAGCAGCACTGATTAATATGATGAACATCAGTATACTACAATATATGGCACCAATAGTCATAAATATTAGAAATAGAAGAAACAAGGAGAGCAGAGAAGTGGGAATAAGGTGGAGAGCCCTTAATAGAGAACTGAGATTTTAAGATCAAGTAGTACAACAGATGGAGGTAATGAAGTGGGATCAAGTGAAGCAGAGATATGGGCTTTCAGAGAGACTCCATTTTTATATAAGGAAATAACTAAAGAGGCAGAGAAATTAAGGTGGGAACATTAATCTGACAGAATACCAGAATGAGTAGGCTTTGTATGTAAAGCAAGGATTGGGTTAGTGGTTAATAGAGTATTGGTATATCAGGCTTACAGGGGTTGATAACTCTTCCAAAGAATAAGAAACACAGCATGACAGAGGGTGGAATAGACGTATTGGGAAGAACTATACAAGAGCACGCTAATAATGTGAGGTATTGCCAGCTATGCCAAGAGAACTAGCGCAGTGGATGTATAACATATGCCAGGATGGCTAGCTGGAGTTTTGTAAAGAATTATATGTCATTTGTATATCAAATTGATTTTACAGATTCTTGTGTTGAAAATGTATTTGTAAAGCTGTTTTGTTAAAAATGTACCAACAGTGTGCCCTGCTGGACAGAAAAGAAATACACTTGTATGTCAGACTGTATTATAACTATTGAAATGAATATTGTAAAAGAGGATACTGGAAGAGAAGAGGTTAAGCTCAACTCCAGCTAACTTTGAAAAATAGTATGAAATTAAATTACTTAATTTAGGCCATAAAGATTGTAACTTACAGTTCTGATTGCAGCTAGAGATGAAATTTCTGTCCCATGCCCAGTCACTGTCAGATAGTATAATGCACCATGCATGAGGACTGCACAGTGTGTAATTGCTATTGATTTGCAATAAAGGTTTTCTTTAAAGGAATAATGAATATCTCAATGGTGCTGTGGCTAGCTTTCCTGCCTCATTGTGTATGGCTCCCTATTGGTTTGGTTTTCTTTTTCATTTCTTGGCAGGGGGGCTTCTTCACGAAGTCTTTCTGTATCTGTGGGCTTTCTGAATAGACTGGCATTCTATCCAGAATTAGTTTCTCTGTCTTATGCCTGCAGAGTGCTGGGAGAAGCTCTGATCCCTCTTCAACTACAAAATGGACAAAGTGAGTATTGGACAATGCACAAATAAGTGAAACTTAAGTAAGAAGTAAGACATAAAAGAAAGAAAAAGCAAGGAAAGGCCCTGCCTGAGGATTGAAAATTCAGGATGTAACTCTCTCAGCAACAGCATCAGATTAGATGCACAAGAAAAAATAAAAAGGAGGCAGTCTCTATATCTCTATATATGTGGGTTATTTAAGTAAATTAAAATAATCTTTATATTTAAAAATAAATACACATTGAACAAACTAAAATCAAACTGAAAATGAGCAAATCTTTTCACAAGCCTGCCACGTGTACACCCAAGTATGTCACTACTAATAACCCATTTATAACAGAACATCAGTCAAACAGAATGATATTAATGACAATAATTATCATTTTATACACTGATGGTAGTGAAATATATGGGACACGAGGAACCACTAAAACCATTTTGATCGGCTCTATATTATATTCTCGAAATATCTGTCAAATCTGCCATTGTCGGCACGAGAATATCGAATGCTCAGAATCTTAAGCGTGTAAACGGAAATCTCCATAAGGGGAGATTCTGCAGTGGTGCAGCGGTAGCGTTGTTGCCTCACAGCAAGAGGTTTTCCCGTTCGATCCTCGGCTGGAGCGCCTTGTGTGTGGAGTCTGCATGTCCTCCCTGCGGTCGAGTGGTGTTCGAAAGACATGCGTAAATGGGCGTGCCTTCATTGAAGATTGGGAGTTGAGCTGGCACCTCGGCACCGTAAAAATCTACTGCCAATCATTAGCGGACCCGAGTTCCGCTGTGGCGACCCCTAACTGGGAAAAGCCAAAAGAAGCAATGTAGTGCAATCTCGGCGTTAGTATATTTAAGTAGCGGGGGGTGTTGGGGGTGCAGCCTCCCATGTGGGGGGGGGGCTTGCCCCCCTGCTTAAACCCGTTAGGGTATTTTTTTCTTTTGTCTTTTTATAAGGTCGACTTTTGAAGTCATCGACCATATGCTATTGACCATATGCTGTTCGATGTTTTCAACCGTCGATCTTATAATATAGACCCTTTTGATCAATGGTATGTGCTCTGAACAAAATGCATGCACCGTGGTATTTCTGCAAAGCCAAGTCTTTTGAACTGGTCTGTAAAGCATTTGCCCCTAAGCACACTTCTTGCTCTGGAATTCCTGCTGCATTTAATACATACAAAACCATACTGATTTCTTGTGAATAGCGTCAATGCAAAGATTCTGATTTGTTGATGGAGGAAACAGAGCTTAGTGCAAGGCTGATGTTTTCTACATCTTGTCCTGGAACTTAAAACAAGCACTCTAAAGTATGTATAATGGAAAACTAATTTTGCTGGTCTTGCTCATTTCCCTTATGTCAAATACAACTTGTATTATTTTCAGTTGTGTTTTTGTTGATCCTGCTGCTAATAAGTACAGCAAAAGTGAAAAGATATTTCATGTGTACTGCATGACTCAGTATTTAAAAAAAAATACAAACAGAATCATAAGCAAATGAGGGTCTCTTGAATCACTGTCCTTTAAAAACAGTGAAAAATAAACACTAAGAATAAGGATATCAGTACATTCCAGTGGCTTAGTTCTACAATTTCAGGAATTTGAGGGTGAAACCCATTAGTTTTGGGAGTATATTTCTCATAGAGTAAGTTGATACATGTCGCTCCCTTCCTCCAACATATATATATATATGTATATATATATATATATATATATATATATATATATATATATATATATATATATACATACACACACACACACACACACACACACACACACACACACACACACACACACACACACACACACACACACATACACACACACACTCGTGCTTTTGCCAGAATTCAGACAAATGACATTGACCAAAATATATTTTTGTATCAGCAAACCCTCTTTGCTAGTGCAGCCTAAGACAGATAAATATAGACAGTTCTGCAGATTGTGCTCAGGGCCCCCAGCTTCTATCTGATCTGTTTCTAGTGCTCATGCGAGGCCAGGAGCAAAGGGTCATTCGCAGGCAGTTTTTGCTAAGGGCTACTCCTATAGCTGTGCTTGTTACATATCAAGGATCAGTGAGTAGGATGAAAAACCAACAGAGCGTGAGAGAACTGGGTGGGAAAGGGGATAAATCAGCTGCTTACTTAGCTGGTTCTGTGCTTTGAGGGTCTCCTTTACTACATTCAATGAGCAGTGAAGTATTTTCTGAGACATTACTCTTGTGGTTAAGAATGGCCCCAAGTAGTAAACAAATGCTGGTGTCATGGAAAAAAGTGATGGTGGCTATGTTAGTATAAAACTGTATTTCTGTCTCCTCTTTTACAGATGCCTATGGCAGCAAATGATTTGCAAAATTCTTGCATTTTTCAGGATTTAAAGGCATACTGTCAGCTATAGTTTGTATAGTCAAGCAGACTAGGCATGTGTTCTCTGTCATAACAAGTTCTGCTGCCTTGTGTGCTACTTTAGATGATGATTTTTCCTATCATTTTCCACCTTGCTTTCTTTAAATATGGTTAGTCTGTGACAAATTCCATCTGTAGATGCTTTAGTATACAGCAAAGGTCAGGTCAGAATATGTAGTGGCTGATGGCTGATGCATTATTGCTAATGGAAAATATATTCTTCCCTCTAATTGCTTCTCATCGTTTTGGCTACGACAGTGTAGTTTAAGACCAGCCTGTTAGATACTGTGAAGGTTTAATGCTTTAATTTCTGAGCTCCCTGAGTTCATAGTCTTCTGATTATAATGTTCCTAAATATGCTTTGTGTGTCAGGTTTTGATTTTCAAAGTAGAAAGGAAAATGTGCTGTTACAACAATCCTCCCTTGCCAATCAATGAGAGATTAGTAATTACAGGCAACTTCTACACCATTTTGTTTAGTTTTTTTCTCCCCCTTTCCTGTAGCTGACCATTATCTGCCATCTCCTGTACTCCATCAGGTCTACCAGACCTGCTTTACATCGTCCAGGCACATCCCCACTTCACATATGGGATTGGAGAAGAGAACAAGGATGCTGATGCAGTATCATGTTGTTGGCCAGGAGAGCATCCTAACTCCCACTACCCCCCCCCCCCCAACACAGCCTTTACATTCTCAGTGTAAAAGCTGTGTCAGCAGGTACATGTGCACTTCCATGCAACGTCTGAGTAAGCAGGGAACACACTTACAGTATACAGCCTGCTAGGCTCTTAATGTTGCCGTCCTCCAAGGAGCCAAGGCTGCCTTTCCCCAGGATAGGCAAACTGATGTCATCTACTTACACTGATCCCCCCACATGCACACGCAGCCCTCCAGTGCCCATGTTGATAGTCAAACAAAGGTCACCTAGCTCTCATGGGTGTTTTATCTCTCTGCAGCATGGAGCCATATTTCTACACCCTTTTCTTATCCTTGGAGTAGACTATACTCTTGTGTCTATCAACCTTTAAAGATGAAAATACCAGTCCCAAGCAAGTCAACTGAAATGCTTGCATTCATTAAATATGCATCAGTGTTTTTATTAAGTAAACCTAGCACTGAGAAAAAGTGTTCGATCATACCAACAATCCTGGTATGAAAGAGGGTCAAATGAATCAGTACAGCCAGCAGAGAAGAAAAGGTGAGAAACTGCTGCAGCTCTGCTCCTTTTCTTCAAAGAGAGACAGGAACTGGGATCACAGCATCACTGACAATTAGCAGAGGCAGGTTGTACAAGTAGTATGCACCTCAAATTACCACTGCATGTAGAGATGCATTAGTAGAGGATGGGGGCATGTGCATTTTCTGCTGTGACATCATGTACTCAGTGATAAAGGATAGGAGGAAAAGGCTCTCTCAACATTAAAATAGTGACTGGCTTCAGACAGTCATTGATGCAAAGATGACAATGCAGGCTGATAAGCTGATGATAAAAGGCAGATGGCTCATTGCTCATAGGTACAGGTGCTCCCTTTGACCTTTAAGAGGAGATATAGCAAGGCAAGATGGGGAAATTCACTGTCCAAATAAGTCATCCTTAACAGATGGATGTCAGAAGGAAGGACAATAGTTGATAATGGGGTTGGAGGACATTAACGTGAGGACAGAAAATCAGGTGTGTATATGTGTTGAGGGTCTGTGGGTGTGCAGGTCACCTGACACAAATTTAAACAGCAAGTAGTTTTTTGAAGTATTATTTAGCATAGTTGTCAAAAAGGCCCAGTAATGGATAATACTTGTAATTCTAATCATTAGTCAACTGAATGTAAGAATACTGACACTTTTTATGAAATATTATAAACATGCTTGTATACTTATCTCTAAATGTTTTTATTGTTCCTAATGTATTTGTACTCTGCTTTCTGGAGCTTTTCTCCCCGGTCCTCCACTGAAAATGGACATATATCCAGTCAGACTTTCCAGGTAAACAAATGTAAAATAAATAAATAAATAAATAAATGCAAACTGCTTACTTATCGCACAAAACTACATTTAAATGAAACAAGTACAGGTTTCATATGTGCTCTGGTGTATATATTTTAAAAATGATTTATTTTCTACCATGGAATATTCCAGAATTTAAAATAAATTAAAAATCATACATTTATTATGCTTCCAATATGTTTCCCATAGAAACAACCAAACATAAATCACAAATGCTTGACAAAGAATGTCCCTGTTGCATGAGCTTGAATACACAGTAATTCAGAACACATATACAGACTCAGTACAACACCAGCAAATGCAAAAGATTTAAAAAATGCAGAGGGGCAAGACTCCCCACCCCCATAACACTCTGAACTTTGTTAATCTCCCTTAGTCTTCACTGTACTTCAGGAGCACAGTGATCACTGTCCTAAATACAGCTTTCCTCTGGATGAGGGGAGACAGGGGCTTCAGTCTTACATATGTCTCTGCTTGGGTTGAGTTCAGAGATGCACCTACTAGTATCCAAATACAACTGACTAACATTGTATGGAATAAAAAGCACCTCAAATTGCTGTGACCAATGCCTTAATATATTTCATGAATGAAGAATAGCCCCAATGTGGGAGCAACTCCTTCAAGAAAGCTATAGTTTATTCGACTGCCATTGCTGGCCAAATAGGTGTCACCTGACTGCGGGTTGGCAGTTCTGAGCAGATCACCTCACAAAGTGAGGAGGATATGACAAGTTTATTTACACATTTGCCAACCAGGCAACTGATCCAAAGGACCACTGTCAGCCATGATATGGAAAAATGCATCAATAATACATGATTAAGCAAACCAAAGTACAGGCTATGGAGATAGAAGTAAATAAATAAAAATAGAAAAGACAAAACAATAGTTTTTCATAGTTGTATGCTTGTTCTGCCTTTAAGACCTGTGGCTGAACATGTAGATTACCTGTCAACTAAATAAGAGTGAAGACCAGACTCACCTGAGAAACAGATAAAATTAATTCTGGTTCTAAATAATACATTTAGTTTTCAGATGAGAGCTTAAACTACCAGAATCAGACATACAATGAATTCGTGAAGATATGACATTATGGTAACGTGATGCGCATTGCTAAGAAAAAAAAAAACAGGGATCTACCCCATCCCAAATACTATAATTAAACAGTTTTTTTTATAGCTTTCACATCTAGCTAACCGATGGCTTCCATACATTGTCCAGAGACATTATTAATGAAGGTCAAAGTAATCTGCATTGATCAGGTTGACAGAAGACAACAGGATGGAACATAGAAAGGAAAAGGAAATAGCAAAGGAAAAAATAAAACAAGTACTAGTGGGAAAGCAAACGAGATGCACATTCAGAAATGCGAATTGTTTCTTCTTGTACTGGCATTGTAGTGTATATGGTAGTGCTGTTATAGAGAATGATAATATGCATTGCTTCACTGGTGGTGGCCTGCTTACGTAAGGATTTTATTCCTACCACCACTGCTGGTGACTAGGATTTAAGTACAGACCTAATATCCGATGGCAAGCCAGTGGGGTAGGATGGGATGGACAGTGGCTGATGGGTAGCTGTTTCACAATGGCTGTAGGTATTAGGTATCTTTGGTGCAGCAGTGTTCTCTAAGAAAGGTCAGCAGGATAGATCACTGCACTCTAAACATATATGTGTGCATCCTGGTCAAATCCCACCAGTGCTTCAGGCTGAAGCAAGCTAGGGAGTGTTTCCATCCAGCCTTCTCAGGAGCATTATGTGTATGGGAATGGCCAGGGCTAGGAGCAGAAATTAAGCCCCCAAGAATCTATCAGGCCATAATGACTCCAGCATCCGACCACAGCAGACCGATATCAGTAACTATCCTGGTGTCACAGAGAGGATGGGAAGCATGGGCTACAGTAATGGGATATGATAAGGAAGACTTGGGCAACAATTTACCAGGCTGGATTATTGAGAATAAAATGTAAGCTGGTATAAAATGCACTGATTTGAGGAAGGTGTAAAACTAAAGAATGTAAAATACAGATAATGATTTTCCTAGACATCTATGGCTAAAGGCCTTCAAAGTGTATTGTACTTGTTCTGAAGGACTTATGGTTCACAGGTTAGTCCTAGGCTAATTACCCTTACAAGTTATTTTAAGCCTATCTAATTACCCCATGGGAGAATCAAACCCTGCACGTTGTGTATGTAAGGTAAATACCTTAAACCATTATGACAAACTCCTTACCCTAAAAGAATGCATACATTTCCACAAAGGTGATTATTCCTCATTACCACAGACTTGCCTAAATTCAGCTTTATCTTTTTATCATTTGTGTTTTTCACAACCTTTTGTACAGTGTATTGTCAAAAAACATATACACTGTTCTGAGAGACTGATCAGCAAATATACAGAGCTGAGAATATTTTTTTGGTTTTAAAGTTTGTACTGTTAGTTGTTGCTTAGATCTCTGTTGAAACTGTTTTCCCCACCCCACCCCCATTTTCTGCCGTGTCTTCAGTTGGTATAGTAACAGCTGCATTCAAATTGCTGGAACCTGTGTTCTCAGAGACTGCCTTACAGATTATCTGCAAAAATATACAGAGCTGAGTATATATTTTTTTTGGTTATAGAGTTTGTTAATTGTTGCTTAGATCTCTGTTGAAACCAGGGTTGCCAGATTTCCAGGGACAAAAAAAAAGAAGGTCTCTCACGGCAAAAAAAAAAGGTCTTCGGCGACTGAAGACCAAAAAAAAAAAAAAAAAAAAAGGTCTTTTCCGCATTAAAGAACTGAGCTCACTCAGTAGCTCTGCACTAAACACGGAGCTTCTCGTGTTTAGTTCCGCATTTAACACGAGAAGCTCCATTTTTAGCGATTTTTGATTGGCCCGTATACCGGCATATGGGCCAATCAAAATCGCACTGAAACTTCTTGTGTTAATCGAACACAAACTCCGTGTTTAGCAATTTTGATTGGCCCGTATGCCAGGTATACGGACAATCAAAAAAAAAAAACAAACAAACAAAGCTGAGGCTGGCCGGGATTTAAACCGGCAGGGCGGGACTCGGGATCAGGCTGCTGATCTCGGGACAGTCCCGCCCAAATAGGGACGTCTGGCAACCCTGGTTGAAACTGTTGTCTCACTGTTCTGAGAGACTGATCGGCAAATATACAGAGCTGAGAATATTTTTTTTTGTTTTAAAATTTGTACTGTAAGTTGTTGCCTAGATCTCTGTTGAAACTGTTTTGTCCCACCCAACGTCCCTATTTTTGGTTTGTAGTTTAAATTTGGTGGCTTTTGCAGTTGCCCACCACACTGTAGATTTGATCAGGGACACTCCTCCAGTCCCATCTCTTTACCACATTCTACATAATAAACTCTTTCTGCACTTGCTTTTAGTCCTTTTTAATTTAATTGCATTTTTTAAACTGTAATATTGCTGCATACTCAAGTGTGCTAACTTGCACTGCATGTGAATTGTTTTTACTACTGTTTTTGCTACTTTTCTGAAAAAAAAACTGTAAGCCTGTTTCCTTTCTTTCCTGTAATTAGTGTTCCAGATACAGATTTGCTGTATCCAGGACTGTATGTAAGCTTCTGAGTCCCCCAAGCCTTTCTGTGTTGGAGGGAAGCCTTCTAGCTTATCAGTGGGAGTGGTAGGCACTAGGTAACCTGTCTACCACATAAGGAGTGGTTCTGGCCCAGAAATTGTAGTTATTGGCCGTTTGGGCAATCTTCCATCTCTCTCAATTTTTTGATTTGAAAGCCTGCATTTGCACTTGTTTCTGTCCTGTAACTCGTCTAGTGCAGATGCAGATTCTTAGTTTTAGCATTTAAATTTGCTTATTCATGCTCAGCACTTGTTCAGAACTTGTAAGCACTAAATAAGCTATTAATTACTATAGCACTCAATCTTCCTCATTACCTACAGGAAAACAGTTTTTGTACTTACTTTTCTCACTTGCTTAGAGAAAAACAGCTCTTGTACTCACTTTCCTCACTTATCTAGAGGAAAATAGTTTTTTTATTTAGGCATGCCCATGGGTCAGTGCCCAGTGTTCTCTCCTGTCTACCTGATGAATCTGGTCATCTTGGGGCAATACAACTGCCTCATGTACAGAGACAACCCTCTCCTCCTACCACCCAACACTACAACCTGTGAGAGATGCACTTATCTAGCCAAATTGGAGGTAAAGCTTTCATCAACCAAGACTGAACTTGACAGTCATGAGGATAAGGTAAACATTTGCACCACACCACACTCGTCACATAGTCTCACTAAATCTACACCACCAAAATCCACACATAGTAACACAAAAACATTCGCGGAGGCTCTCAATAATAATCTGTCTAAGCAACAGAGACCTCCAAAACAGAAACGCAAGCAACCTCCATCCCCCAACACAACCCAAATGACACATAGCCCACAGACTCCGTGTGCCACTCAACCACAGCCAATAAGGCAAAACAACACACCCAACACACTAGTCATAGGTGACTCTATAGTCAGGCACACTGATATCCCACTCACCAGGCTAAACAAGGAGAAGGTTACTGTCAGCTGCCTGTCAGGTGCCAGGATCCGCCACATAACCCACGCACTCAGGTCACTCCACAACAAGTACAAATATGACTCTGTCATTGTCCATGTTGGTGTGAATGACCTGAGACGTACCTCCCTGGACTACATGAAAAGAGACATGGAAGGGTTGGGAGGGTGGCCTAATGGTTAAGGTGTTTGCCTTACAAACACAAGGTGCAGGGTTTGAGTCTCACAAGGGATAATTGGCTAGGCTTAAAATGGCTCGCAAGGGCAGTTAGCTTAGTACTAATCTATGAACCTATGAACCTATGAACCTAAGAGCTCTCTGATCTTGTAGCCCAGGCAGGTATGACCCTAGCCCTGAGTAGCATTCTGCCATCGCCCAGAATGATACCACAGTACAAGGACAAAATGATTGACTTCAACAATTGGCTAAGCTTCTGGTGTCATTCTAAGGGGATCCAGTATCTGTCTGCTTGGGATAACATGGTCGACAGACCACGATGCTTTGCCACAGATGGCCTGCACCTGTCACCCCTGGGATTCTGGATACTGGCTAAGGCTCTTGCTGCCCCTATAGTGTCTTTTTTAGGCAGGGTTCAAATAACAAATTCACCACCATAACAGGAACAGGCAAGCAAAAAACTGAGGGTAATGCTACTCAATGCTAGAAGTCTAAACCTCAAAATGCACTCACTCGAGGCACTCCTTAAAATGGAGAACATCGATATCTGTGCAGTGACTGAGACCTGGTTCAAGGCTCCAGACAGCATCCCTGCACTACCAGGCTATAACTCATACCACACTTTTCGGCCATGTAACCTGGACTGAAACACCAAAGGCGGAGGTGTGTCCATACTCATTAAGGATAACCACACCTCCAGGCTAGTTGCTCAGCATAATGCATCCGAGGTTATCCAAGTGCAACTAACTCTGGGCAAAACTGCAATCCAAATTGTAGCTTGCTACAGATCCCACATCATGCCCCAGGATTCCCACTCCTCTTTTCTTGATGTACTGGAAAATATTAGGGCTCAACCAAACACCCTAATAATGGGCGACTTCAACTACCCCACCATTAACTGGGAAAACTACTCGTGTACCAACTCCTTAGCTCAACGTTTTCTGGAATTCATAAATTCCAATGCCCTAGATCAACTTAGCGACACCCCCACCAGAGGCAACAATATCCTAGACCTAGTCATTACAAACATGAGTGACCGGTGTTCCACAACTGAAGTCAACTCCTCATTGGTCCGATCCGACCATAAGCTTATCATCCTTCATATCCACATCCTGCCCCCACCCCCCATTAAGGAAACCACAGTAAAAAATTTCTCCAAAGCCAACTTCATGCTTCTTAAGACAGAAGTGGTGAACTTCATGACACCCATGTAGATAGACAATACAGTTACAACTGCTGAATCCTACACAAATACACTCTATAAGCACTAACACAAATGCATGGATCATGCTATCCCAAACAGAACCAAGACGCTATTCTCCAAAAAAAGGAAGCCAATCTGGTGGTCCCCTGCCATAAACAAACTGTACAACAAAAGGAAGAAACTGTTGCAAAAGAGAGTAAAATCCCATGAGTGGAGGAGCTCCCTGGTCAGCCTCAGTAAGGAGCTGAGATCCCTTATAAGATCCTTCAAAGCTAGCTATGAAAACAAAATCACCACTAAATCCAAGGACAACCACAAAGCATTCTATAGCTATGGCAAGAATCTAGATGGCAACACCCAGATCTGCTCTGAGTTACAGCACAAAGGCATGAAAATTACAGAACCAACTGATATTGCCAACATCCTGGCAGATAGGTTCATTGCTAACTTTACCCCCCCCCCCACACCCCTAAAGGGCCCATATCTATACAGGAAGAATGCAGAGTCCCTGTAATCACAACTACACAGGTAAAAGCTGCACTCTCTAAAGCCAAAAACACAGCATCCATGGGACCGGACAACATCCCAGGCTGCATTTTACACGGACTTCAGAACGAACTGGCTCCCCACTTAAGCACCATGTTCAATAATAGCCTCGCATCAGGCTTTGTGCCCACTGAATGGTGCACAGCAACAGTTATCCCACTGCACAAAGGGGGAGCCACCACTGATCCCAGGAACTATCGACCTATTAGCCTGACAAGCCTGGTCTGCAAGGCCATGGAACGTATCATCATGGAACCCATAAACAAAGACATTGGTAACCTCCAAACTCTGGATCCCACCCAGTTCAGGTTTGTGAAAGGCAGATCATGCCTCCTGAACCTGATCAACTTCTTTGAGGCAGTCACCAAAGCCATGGATGGGGTTAAGGTGGTTCACACAGCCTATCTTGACCTCGCCAAGGGTTTCGACACCATCCCCCATTTTGGAATTATAGATAAAATCACTAAACTAGGTATAAATCCCTATGTCACAAGATGGGCTGTCAACTGGCTCACTGACAGAACCCACACTGTAAAAGTTGCAGATTCCAAATCGGACATCAAAGCAGTGACAAGTGGAGTATCACAGGGTTCCGCCCTGGGACCTCTCCTGTTTGGTATCTACTTCTGTGAAGTACAGGCTAACACAGAAGGCCTCTGGCTAATGAAGTTCGCAGATGACTGCAAACTAGGAGCCATAGTCAAGTCCCCAAATGATGTGGACATCCTACAGAAGGGCCTCACTGAGACAGATGCCTGGTGTCACAGCCATGGCCTCAAGCTCAATGCCAAAAAGTGCAGTGTCATCCCCTTTGGTAAAAACTCTGTACCCATGAACTACCACATAGGCAGCAATCTACTTAACACTGAATGCATGATAAGAGACCTTGGGACCCAGGTGGACAGTAGTCTCTCCTTTGATAGTCACATCGCCACAGTAGTCAGGAAGTCCTTCTACGTGGCACACCTCATCATAAAAGGGTTCTCATCCAGGAAAAAGAGGTCATTGT
This sequence comes from Protopterus annectens, assembly GCF_019279795.1. Lineage (NCBI taxonomy): Eukaryota > Metazoa > Chordata > Ceratodontiformes > Protopteridae > Protopterus > Protopterus annectens. Next base: position 1,130,486,492 of record NC_056747.1, read on the forward strand.
TCCCCTCTACTCGTCACTCATTAGACCCATTATAGAGTACAACGCCCCTTTTGGAATGTACCTCACAAGACATCTGCAGCAGCTGAAAAGGCCACAGAAGTACCTCACAAAGAGGATTACTGGCCTCAACAAATGCCCTACACTGACCGCCTCAAAAAACTCCAGCTTTACTCCGTAGCATATGGCCTACTCTGAGGTGATCTCTGCCTAACATATAAACCTATGTCAAACCCAGAGCTGTTGGACATGCTACACCTAAAGAAATCCCAATCCCTCTGAGCTACACGCTCTAGGGACCTAAATCTTGTCACCACAATAAACAGGACACACTGGAGGGATAGATTCCTGTCCCAGAGACTTCCTATACTCTGGAACAAGCTACCCATCTATGTCAAGCAAAGTTCTTCATTAGCACTCTTCAAGAAAAATCTTGATGAGTGGATGGGAAATAGGAAATACACCCCGGGGATCACTTCTGTGTCTCTGCTGGACAGTGGCACAGGAAAATAACTTTCTTGGGTGGCGTAAGCTATGGAACCTTGCTGGCTAGGCTTACATAGGCCCTTGAGCTGATAGCCTAGTACCTACCTATGAACCTATAAATAGGGAACAAGTACTCCTGAATTTTGAACATATAGATTTTTCTCCCTGCTTTGTTTTCTGCCTTGGAAGCTGATAACGGTATTTGAATGCCTGATGCTATTTGAAAGCTTACCCCATAACTGAGGAAGACTTTTGGTTTAAAATGGCTTCTTTCTTATATCTTATTTAGTTTCCCAGTGAACATATTGGTGTGTCAGTGCATTCATCATCTTTGCTACTTCCAGCCATCTAAGAAATGGGTGATGATAAACACCAATACCTAGAAATCAGTTATTAGAATGTACAGGTGAAAGCTTTTCAAATGAAAATATTTCCATACTGATAAAAAGATATTGAAAGTTAACCAAACCTAAATTATTTGTTTTCACAAGTGCTGTGGTTTGTTTTGCTGAATTCCAAAATAGCAACTATGTGGATTATGTCATATAAAGGTTGCTGACCTGTATTGTCGTCATACACTAACTACAACTGTCATCTAAAAACAAATTTCATTGTGTGTTATTCATATGATGCCAATGACTTGTCCCACGTCTTGTTTCTGTCTACATTTGACTCAATATTATGATTCCTCAGACTGAAACTGGAAAAAAAAGTAATTTCATGCCATGAAATTATTAAGTCCTGAGGTCTCCCAAGCATACATTTTATCTGCTTAGAATTGTACAGAATGTGTAGATTTTTGTCTCATATTTTTGAGCTCTTCCTCATAACTTGTGTGTTTTTTTCTGGCAAATTACTGAAGACTGAAGTCACTAAATAATGACAGATATTTGCGTTTCAGATTTCATATCCTTCAGAAGATACATGTTAATTCAAAACTTGTTATAGCAACCTTCTAAGTTTATAAGAGCAATATTTAATATCTGTCCCTGATTTGGGGTTTTTGTCCCACCTCATCCCACCCCAGTATTTCTGACTTTGTCCAAAATTCTTGCACTAAGAAGTTGAGAGGTATGTTCCCACAACACTGTTGTGTTGGGGTATCTTAAATTCAGAGTGAATGTTTTGTGAATGATATAGCAAAGCTTATGGTAACATTTTTCTAATCGCTCACAGACCAAAAAAATCAAGTAATCTTTTTTTTATCAGTGAACTGAGTGAATGGAAGGGTATGCTTGCCATTTTCTCCATATGGCAGACTTTATGTCCATATAGGTGTATATTATGTCCGTATAGGTGTATACTAGACTATTGACCACCGGGGCCTTTATAAGCCTAGTCGCGCAACCCATCCTAATTGTTTCCCTGATGTAACATGGCCATTTATTAGGATGGGGTATGTTAGTTAGGAAGTTTCTAAAGGTAATGCGGGCAGTATGTCCAAAACAATTTAGGTTTGGGACAAGGGACTGTCTCAAGCACATCATCACAACTGTCATATATTCTATTTGAAGAAATGTCTAGCTTACTTTTTTCAGTGTATATGTGCAAATAAGGAAATGTGCAAGCCTCTACCATGGACATTCCCCCCAATAACCTCTTGTTTGCAATATATTGGTGGTTTTGATGTCCTCATTTATGGGGCAGAGCCCACGAGAAAAGACAGAATATACTACCTTCATTGCAAATTGCCTTGTTCAGAAAATTGTGTGTTAGTGTGTTGCTGTAAGTAGGACCAGTGTTAGCAGAAGGGGGACCTCAGCAAATGTCAAGATGGGGGCCCCTAGACACTTCCATTCTAAGTAGGATCATCCTGTTACTGCCAGCCCTCCTAAGCAACATTTAAGTTCATGCTGCAGAGTTTTAGGGGTAGTATACACAGATTAAACTGTAGCTACAGTGTTCTTACTATTTGACAGGCCTGTGTGCCATACTGTGTTGGCCCATTTCACAGACGGGCATTGACAGTAGCTTGTATTTAGCTGCATTTCTGATACCTTAAGTTTACAACATTACAACACCCCCAACACATCCTCCAGTGCTTCCTTCTGTTATCCCCTTATCTTGGGATCCTCACTCCATGCACATTATGCTTCTCTTCCTTTTCTCACTTTTTGCCTTATTCTTTAGGTTTTTTAAGAAGCTATAGGTTTTGATTTGTTCTGAAGTGCATTTTAAAGTTCTTTTACAACCCTTTTCTTCCAGTGGTAGCTTGAACATCAGTTATGATTAAGGAAAGAAATTCAGTGTTACTGTTCAGTTTTACTTTTCTTTGCCTCCTTTCTACACACTTTATCTTGCCAAAACAGCGTGATAAAACTGTGTAGAAAATAATTCAATTAAAAAACCATAGTGTTAGAGATGCTCTGAGGTGCATTTTAGAGCATTTCCCAACATTTTGATCCAGTGGTGGCCTGAACAAAAATCACGGCTTAGAAATAATGTCAGTCTTATGTTTTCTCTCTGGGAAGATATAACCTGCACCTAAGGCTTAATGTTCAAAACTGACAAAATAGTAGCTTACAATAAACTAACAAGACAAATATTTGAGGGAATACATCATTCCTATCTAGAATAATGCCTGCTCCCCCCCCCCGCAAAAAAAAGGAGACAGACACCTGTCTGTATATCCCCTTGGTGTTAGATTGCGATGAAAGCAGAGGTTCAAGTGGCCACAGACATGAACTTCAGGTGACCACTGTTATACACATACATAGCATGCCTTCTCACTTCTAACACCTATGGCCCAAAGGCAGCCCTCTGCATATAGGTTCATAGGTTCATAGGTAGGTACTAGGCTATCGGCCCAAGGGTCTACGTAAGCTTAGCCAGCAAGGTACCATAGCTTACGCCACCCAAGAAAGTTATTTATATATGCCTTATGTGTAATTATGAGGAAAGTGAAAAAATAATGATCACAGTAATGTATTTCTACTTGTTATTCCTAGACTGTATACTGCCCTACACAGGGTATCTTCTCTGTACACCACTGAGGTCTGTGAGAAAAATAAAAGAAACAATGGCTTACACTGTCACCAGCCCCAACATGAGCTATAATAACCACCTGTGCACACCTCTGAGGTTTGATTATGAGAAAAAGTAAAGTAATGACTGCACTCTCCATATAAGCTACAGCAACCTTCTGCACACACCTCTGAGCAGGACTTGTTTTACAATGGGTGCAGTTGAGAGTGAAGGCCACCACATTCACAGAGAATGATCCCAAGGTTACACAAATTTCATGCCAGTGGAAGCACACACATATTGCAGATTTCATAGAGCATAAATATAACTTAGCAACCATACCAACTGTTTGGAATAAGAAAGAAAAAATACATTTAAATCTTTTTCCTGCCTTGACATTACAGTTCCTCCCATAAGAACCTTAAGCATGTCTTCTGAAAGCAACCATCAAGAAATGGGTCTAGAGACACGGATACCCTCTTTAGTTTCACTTTCTCATTTCGCTTTTAGACAGATCCATCTGCACTGGCATCAGAACTGCCACTTCTTTGCTGAATAGTCAGCTTATGTAAATGCAAGGCTAAACTTCATTTATGAAACTTTTCAGTCTCCCAATTGCCCTATGTACCCACTTCCAATTCACCATGGAGAAATGTTTGCCACAGAGAAAGTGATGTAGCTTTTGTAGAGCTTAGATTATGACCAGATGCTTCTTCTAAATGGCTGCATATGATTCCTTCTTAGGTTGAAGTCTGCAGCTCAAGCATGCAGTAGGAAGCTCTTATCCCTTTAAGGAAATCTGACTAAGTATAATCCCCACCCCACAGGTGAAAGTGTCTGACAGTACAATGAATTCTTGAATATAATCAGGAGGAGCTAGAACAGAGGGTCCATTTAAAGCCTTGGATTTACCACCAGTCATTCTATAACCCAGATTAGCTATCCCTGCCATACCCACCTGACACTTGTCATTCTTAATGCCAGACCTGTCTTTTGCAGTCTGCCCAACACTTCTATGAAATGTCGAATATATGTTGTCCATGGCAGGCTATAGATGACAATGCCATTCAGGTAAACAAGGACAACATCTCCTCTTCCAGCTAGGAGGCGATCTACCAACCTCTGGAAAATGGCAGTGGCAGTCTTCACTTTAAAAGGTATATTAATGAACATATATAACCCATATGGAGTCACAAATACTGACCTCTCCATGACTGTAGGTGTTACGGATATCTTCCAGTAACTCTGCCTTTAGTTAAATTAATACTGGTTTAGCCCCACTTAGCAGCTGTAATATTTCATTTGTCCTGGGCATGGGGATGAACAAGAAGTTATGTACTCACCATAACGTTCGATGTATGTAGTCCATCTTGCCTCACATTGTTACCCGTGGGTTCAGAGCAGAATATCGGCTCTTACTCGGCCAACTTTTCTAGCTTGAAGTCTTCTATTGGCTGGGCTAAGCAGGTATCCCATGCTGCACTGCTCCATATCCCCAGATCCAGTTTGCTGTGAACACTCATTCATACCCCATGCATACACAACCTCCAGGTAAAAAGAATAAGCTAAACGTGAAGGGAACTCTGCAAATAGAAACTTAACCTCCAGATCCTCCAGGAAGGGGGAAGGTGGGAGGATAAGTAAGAATGTGAGGTGAGATGGACTACATACATCAAACGTTATGGTGAGTACATAACTTCTTGATGTTACATAGTCCAATCTCGCCTACATTCTTACCCGTGGGACAGCGTCCCTAGCACCTACATCCTGGGTGGCTCATAGGAAAATACTCCTGAGTACTGTGGAACCAAAGGACGACCTGCCCCTAGATACCACGTCCAATTTGTAATGAGTAACAAATGTGTGAGGAGAAGCCCAAGTAGCTGCAGCACATATATCATCCATTGACAACCTGGCTTGATAGGCTGTAGATGTAGAAACAGCCCGAGTAGAGTGAGCCTTGACCGGAAACGGCAGGTCTTTTCCTCCTGCGGAGTAGATGAAAGAGATGCAACTAGATAGCCATCTGGATAGTGTGATTTTGGAGACAGGGGACCCAATTTTGTTTTCCGAAAAGGAGACAAATAGTTGATCAGACTTTCGGATATCTTTTGTTCGGTGCAAATAGAAACGTAACTGTCTGTGCACATTCAATTGATGAAATTTAAATTCTGCCTTGTTTGAAAAATGAGGAAAGAATACAGGCAACTCAATAGATTGATTAAGATTAGATACAGAAGCCACTTTAGGAAGGAAAGAAGGGTTTGGTCTAAGGGAAACCCTGTCCTTATGGAAGACCAAGTATGGAGGTTTTATAGAAAGGGCTTGAATTTCTGAAACTCGCCTGGCTGATGTGATTGCTATTAAAAGGGCTGTTTTCCAGGTCAAGAATTTCAAATCACAGGTAGTTGCAGGCTCGAAAGGTGGTGAAGTAAGGGCTTATAGAACAGAATTGAGATCCCAGGGCATGATAGGTTCAGAGACCGGAGGGCGGAGTAATAGGGTACCCTTCAGGAAAGCCTTACACAGTCTGTGAGCCATGAGACTAGGCTCATTAGCAACATGAAAATTAGAGATCGCTTTCAATTGAACTTTTATGGTAGCTGACATGGAACCCTGATGGAAAAACATAGACAAAAACTCCAAGATTGAAGCAATCGGGGCTGTGTAAGGATCAATTCCTTGGGTATGCGCCCAAATAGAAAACCTCTTCCATTTGCTAGAATAAATCTTCCTAGTAGAGGGCTTATGAGAGGAAGACAAAATGTGAACCACCTCCGGTGAAAAATGATGAAGCCTAACTCACGATGGAAGTGGAGTAGCCAGGCTGTCAACCGGAGGGTCATCAGGGAGGGGTGGAACTGTCCCGACATGTGTGTCAGTAAATCTGGCTGTGGGTCCAGAATCCAAGGAGTGTCCATGTGTCCACAATGTAGGGTTGGAGAAAGGGGAACCAGACTTGACGAGGCCAGTGTGGAGCAATCAGAATCATTCTGCTTCCCAAGGGTTGCACTTTCTGAATCACTTTTGACAACAAGGGAAACTGAGGGAAAGGATAAAGCAGACCAGAGGGCCAATCGTGAACTAGAGCATCCCTGGGTGACTCCCACAGTGGGGGGATAAGCGTGAAGTAGCTGCTGCATTTGGTATTGAGGGGGCTGGCAAAAAGGTCGCAGCAAGGCTGACCCCATCTGCTGAAGATTCATTCTGCAACTAGACAATTCAGGGACCACTCGTAAGGCATCAGGATAGCTCTGCTTAGCCTGTCCGCTATCACGTTGGACTTCCCCGGAATGTGCATTGCCACCAGAAACCATTGGGAAGATACTGCCCACTGCCACACTCTCATGGCCTCTCTGCACAGGGGTAAGATCTGGTTCCCCCTTGCTTGTTTAGATACCACACTACTAACATGTTGTCCGAGTGCATTGCAATCGTCCCTAGAGGCAGAAAGCTCTGAAGTGCCTGCAGCGCAAGTAGCACCGCTCTCATCTCTAGGACGTTAATATGCAGATGTATCTCGTGCTCTTGCCACGTGCCTTGGACTGTCCTGCCAAGATAATGCACCCCCCACCCCATCTGAGAGGCATCCGTGGTCACAGTGACAACTGGGATGGGTGGAACGAAGGGCCTTTCCCCGTCCAAACTGTTGGTGCAAAGCCACCAACCGAGGTCCTGCTTGCATCTGTCCATGAGCAAAATGGGGTGAGAAAGTGGAAATCTTTGGCGAGACCATTGAACAAAGAGGAGCCATTGGAGAATTCTCATGTGCAATCTCGCTAGAGGGACCAACATGATAGTTGCTGCCATGGTTCCTAGGAGTTGGAGAACCCATCTTGCCTTCGCTTTCCTCAGGGGCATCAGCATGTGTACCTGTTGTTGTAAGACTCTGATCCTCTCCTGCAGTAAAAATGCTCGCATTCGAATGGTATCTAATTCTGCTCCTATAAAGGTGACACGCTGCGAGGGCAATAAAGCAGATTTTTCCCAATTTATTGTTATACCCAACTGGCGACATAGAGTGATGGTAGCGTCCCTGGTCTGAACTTGTTGATGCCTGGTGGGGCCGGTAAGGAGCCAGTCATCCAGATATGGGAACACTTGGAATCCCTGACGTCTCAAGTGAGCCGTCACCACTGCCATATCCTTGGTGAACACCCTGGGGGCTGTGGTGAGACCAAAGGGCAGGACTCGAAACTGGAAATGACTGGCTCCCAGCCGGAAGCATAAGTGACTCCTGGATGCCCTGTCCATTTTCACATGGTAGTAAGCATCCTTGAGGTCAATGGAGCACATCCATACCTCCTCTCCCAACACTGGGAGAATCGACTGTAGTGTGACCATACGGAACTTGGACTTTTGTACATAGTTGTTCAGTTGGCTGAGATCTAATATGTGTCTCAGGTTCCCTATTTTTTTGGCACCAAAAAGAATCTTGAGTAAGTCCCTAATCAGATTTGGTCTGAGGGGACACGCTGGATGGCTCCTTTCACTAGCAGCTTTGAAACCTCTGAGGCTGCTTGATCCCTTTAAATGGGTGGAATGTCTGGGATTTTTCTGAATGAGGGCGGGTCTGATGTAAACGGAATGAGATAACCTCTGGAAATTATCCGTAATACCCATCGGTCCTGGGTGATGCTTTCCCAGGCTTCTGGATATAACGAAATTCGACCCCCGACTGGCTCCGGATAAGCACAGTTGGGCACTCCCTCAGGAACGAGAGCAGGGAGAGCCATGAAAGGAGTCACGGTCTCCCGAATTGCGGGGGCCCCCTCTACCTCTAGGACGGCATCTCCCTGAATAACCTCCCCCTCCTCTGCCTCTGGAGGGGGGCTCACCTTGTGCGGCAGGAAAAAACCTCTGTGATTTTTTGAACCACATCCCCCCCCCCCACTGGGCCTTGGGATAAGGCCTAGAGGGAAGGGAAAAATGGACCCCTACGGCAGACAGGGTCTTTCCCTCTTGCTCGCATCTGGTGAGGGTGTCTTTCACTTTGGTCCCGAACAAAGAAGAACCATCAAAGGGGGCGTCAGTGAAGGAAGACTTGAAGGCCTCCGCAAAGTGACACAGGCGCAGCCAGGCTTGCCATCTAAGAGTGACCCCCTGAGCTTGCTGCCCTACTCACTCCCTTGGCTGCATATGAAATGAGCCGCATGGATGAGTTGACAATGGAATTGAGGGTAGAGACCTGGGCGTTAACCGTCTGGGCCACCGCCTCAGGAACATTACCCGCAAGAGTATCTCCTAACTCTTTGAGGTGATCTCTCTGGAGCTGAGTGAAGTGAGACATGTAATTCAGGGACCATAATGTAAAGGTTGCTGACGAGAGGGTACGCTTCCCGTACCAGTCCATGGTCATAGACTCCTTGTTAGGAGGATGGACGGAGGAAGAAAACTCAGCTACTTCCTTCTGAGTGGCTGCCACCACCACCATGGCATCAACAGGGACTCCTTTAGACAGAAACTCTTTGCCCTGGGGGGTGGAAAGAAACTTGTTGGGATGCCTGGGCACGGGCTCCATGGAATCAGGGTTTTCCCACACTCTTCAACATATCAGATCAAGGAGCTCGTCGAAGGGTGGAGACACCCAGGAGGCGGAGGGCTGAGCACCAAAAGCCTTAAGGAATACTGACTCCTCCTCAGAAGGAGCTTTGGACTGCCAGTCACCTCTTTGCTTCAGTATCTCCAGGATGTCGGAGAAGGAAACATCATCAGAGGATGACTTAGGAGACCCTTCCGATTCCTCAAGGTCAGTATCAGAGGTGAGGGACTCATCCTGGGAGTCAATGTGCTTCCTCTTGCACGTTTTCATTCTAGGGAGCTCCTCAGGCACAAACTCTGAGGGGCCCTCAGAAACTTGGGGACCACTCGTGGGGATATCCCTAGGCCCTGGTGCTCCACTGTCCATGGATAGGCCGTGATCATAGGCTCTCACCGGATTGGTGGGGGACAGAGTGACCGAACTGCCTGATGTAGCTGACGATCTGGCCAGCGCAGTCCGCATGGCCTTGAAGGCAGGCCCCCCGAGTCTGAGGAGTGACCAGCCTTCAAAGCCATGACGGGGTCAGAGTTCCCCAAGCCGAGGCACTGAGAGGGAGACTCGGAACCAAAATAAACCCCGAGATGTCCCCCTCGGGCCTGACCGAAGAATCCCAAGTCCCGAACCCTGAGGACGGAGCTGACGGGGTCAGAGCCGATGTCGGTACCGATGGAGCCAAAGGGGCCATCGGAACTGGCATAGCAACATCAGATGGCGCGGAACACTCCAGCTCCGAAGACAGAGATGTGCTCGGAGGAGGAATGATTGAAGATGGGGCCGGGACAGGCTCCGGAGCAGACTGGGCCAGAGCCGAAAATAATTTTGCCAAAACCGGTGACTGTAAGAGCCTCTGGACCACCCTATCAACATCCACATCTGAAAGGGTCATGGAGGATGTGGAGGACAGGGAGGGAGATTGAGATCTCCTCTCAGGAGAGACTGGTCTGAGACTGGGAGATCGGCTCCGAAGAGGTTCCAATATAATAGGAGCCGACGCCAGTTCCATCAACACAGACACCTCCTGCGGCCCCGAGGACAGTGGAGCCGAGGAGGTTGATGCAATTTTTGTAACTTTCTCCGGAGGCTCCGATGAAGCTGACGGAGCCGGAGATCTCTTTTTTGGCTTGGATGATTTAGATTTAGCACTGGGAGAAGAATCCAATACCTCTTCGAAAGGAGGTTTCAAGAGTCCGTTTAGGATCAGCTTATTCTTTCTCTCTTGGAGCATTCTGGGACTGAATGCATGGCAAAAGCTGCAGGACTCCTGCAGATGAATGGCTCCCAGGCAGAATGCCCATCGGTGATGAACATTTTGTACCCACATTTACAGCACTTTTTGAAACCAGAAGGTTTGTGCTCTTTGGAATCTTTAGACATATTCACAAGAAACATCACAACGCAACCTAAGAGAAAGTCTGGCAGGAAAACTCACAGACACTCAACACAACCAAAAATGCGGGAATCAGTTAACAGAAGTAACAGGACCCACACACTGTAGAGACACTCTAAGACCAACTATGTCAAAAAACCTCTAACTACAACTGTTAAAGACTATGAGGGTTGGAGAACAGAAAATCAAACCTCTAACTTAAACGGTTTGACAACAGGACAAAAGGACTAGGTCCTCTAACTGAAACGGGTCTAGCCCAAGGGATACCACAAACAAACACACTACAAAAAAGGCTAAACAACACTAAAGACAATAGCTATGAAAATAGCTTTTTGATTCAGAACAACAACTTTTCTCAAGACAAGAAAAAGGTACTTAGCCACAGCCAAGAGCAAGACCACGTCCGAGCTACATGAGTGGCAAACGAGATCTGGGGATATGGAGCAGTGCAGCATGGGATACCTGCTTAGCCCAGCCAATAGAAGACTTCGAGCTAGAAAAGTTGGCCGAGTCGGAGCAGATATTCGGCTTCGAACCCACGGGTAAGAATGTAGGTGAGATTGGACTACATAACATCAATTGTTCAGTTTTCTTTAGTCAACACAGAATCAGGTGCTACCAGCTTTCTTTGGCAAAAGCAACACTAGAAAGGTCCTAAAGCTGTGGGGCTTGTGGATTAACCCCAGTTTCACCATGTACTGCAGTGACTCTCTCAAGGTCTGCCTAACTCTTTCAGGTGGACATATTTTGTAAAGGGCTTGTTTGATGGGCTGCTGGGGTACTGTAGCCACATGATCCTACACCAGCTGGGTACACCCTGCCCTTCCAGAAAACATATTCCCTAAATTACACCATTATTGCTTAACTTTCATGTATTTGATAAGAAAATACCTGATTTGACAAGGCTAATTCATCTACTGAGGTGTTAGACCAAGCCTCACTGAGGAGTGCTACCATCAGATCCCCCCTTAGTTCCTCCTACAATCTACTGTAGATTCTGAGTACAAGGGCATCTCTGTTATGATAGGGCTTTATCTTGTTAACATAGCAGAATTTGGGTTTTTGCCTCTTGCTTGCTAACTCTACCATACAGTTCACATCACTCACCTTCTTCACAATAATGAAATGATCCTTCCAGGCTGCCTGTGTCTTGTGTCACACAGAAATAAGCACCATCACCATCTGCCCACCAGAAAACTCTCTATTTCTGGCTGCCCTGTTATACTGGACTTTTTGTTGCTGTTTCTGCTTGTGTCAGGTTCTCGTGGGCAATCCTTATGAGTTTCCTAGGCCTCATGCCAAAGTTTAGGACATAGCCCATAAAAGACTTATTGCAGGAATCACACTAGCCTTCCCCCATCATAAATTAAAAATATCAGGGCTCCCCTCATCCTATAACCATACAGTATCTCAAAGGGTGAAAACCTGTGGCTTCCTTTGACAGCACCATGTATGCAAAGAGAAGATGGGGTAGGTACATGTCTGACTTCTGCCTGGACTGGTCTACAGTTGCCCTTGAAATAGTCTTTAGTGTATAATTTGACCTCTCTACCAGACCACTGTTCTGTGGATGGTAAGAGGTAGCCTTTAAATGCTTTACCCCCACAGCAGTTCCACAGGCAGGCCAGCAGGTCTAAACATGAAGTTGGCACCTCTATTTGTCAGTGTTTCTCTAAGAAAACCTAACCTGCTGAAAATGTCAGGAAGAGTATTTGCCATCTTCTGTGCTTCAATAGAAGGCAGAGCCACCACTTCTGGGTATTTTGTAGCATAATCCACCACCAGCAAGATATATTTCTTACCTCTGATGCTTGGGGTTCTAAGAGGTCCCACAGTGTCTATTCCTGCCTTTTGAAAGGTTCCTCAATAACAGGCCAAGGCATCAAAGTTGTCTTGGCTTTGTGTCTTAGCTCACCAAACATTGGCACTGCTTACAGTTCCTGCACTACCCTGTTACATCCTTTTAATCTTTGACCAATAACAATTATGTATAAGCCATCTCTTAAAATGCTGTATGACCATATGACCTGCAAAAGAAACAGTTTAATTCTGCAAATCCTATACTAGGATTGGGTTTCCTATAGATAGGCTGGACCAGGACCTTGAAGAGCTAATAAACCAGAACAAGGACCTTATAAATGATCCGCTTCTTGATTAGCAACCAGCGCAGACTCTGCAGAATTGCTTTAGTGATGGAATCTAGTGGGCCCAGTCAGTAACTGATTATCCACCTCCAGCTCCACTCTTCCTTCACTGGCTCTACTGGACCTGTCTTAGCTTCCTCCAGGCTCAACCTAGCACATGTCCAGGACTGGACTCTTACTGCTGCTATTGCAATGAGCTTAGGTAGCCTCTTTCCTGCCAGGATGGGCAAGCTGACAATAGTCACTCACTTCCATCCTCCCTCCAGCATCCTTACCCTTAATCGAAGCTGGGTGATCTGTAGTGCAATAAAGATGTTCTCAAGGACAGATTTGGAGCATACACGCATAATGTGCCCTCTCAATTGACAAATACTGATGTGGAACTTTAGTCTAGTTGCTTATTTGTACTTTCATAAAATTAATGCAGTCTGTTCAGAAAATTTCAGGTTTTCTCTGCTTACTTTGTCTTCCAAGTCTAGTATTTTTAAACTGCTCTTTTTGAGAAGTTTCATGCTCAGCCAGCCTTTTCTTCATTTCATCCTCTGATTTGCTGCAGTTTTATCAGTTCACCTGAACAGTTTGTTAAAGTTTCTTCTCTTTTTTTCAGGCTCTTATTATTTCACTTGATATATTCATTCACTGTTTCATTTATTTTACATGTCTGAGTGCATTTGATTTATTTTCCCTGTAAATTACTGAAAGCCATCTCCTGTATCAAAACTGAACATTTAAATAATCTTTTCTTTTCTTTTTTTTTAGTTTCTACTCTCCCACCAGGACACAAGTGCTCTTTACATCCTGCTTGATGAGCACACTCAAGCAAATCTGCAGTCTGCGGCTACCACTCCACCCATACAGTATAAGAAGGAATCAGTACTGGAAACTAAACAAGGATATACATTTTGAGCCTCAAGAGCAGGAGCACACTCAAGCAAATCTGCAGTCTGCGGCTACCACTCCACCCATACAGTATAAGAAGGAATCAGTACTACAAACTAAACAAGGATATACATTTTGAGCCTCAAGAGCAGGAGCACACTCAAGCAAATCTGCAGTCTGTGGCTACCACTCCACCCATACAGTATAAGAAGGAATCAGTACTGCAAACTAAACAAGGATATACATTTTGAGCGTCAAGAGCAGGGTCAGTCCACCCAGGCATTCTACTTGTATGTTTTATGAGAGTGAAGCTATTACATTAGCAGTATTTCTTAGTAGTTCTCAGCTTGCTAATAAAACTGACTGTTGTAGCCTTGTGTCCCCCACCCGCTAGTACAGTAATCCTAACTGTCCAGTAGACAGTATACATTTAATTCACATCCCTGTGACTAAATTAACTATCAAGCAGCCCTCTCAGTGCTTTCTGCCTTAGTTTGTATCACTTGGAGGCCCACCTGTTTATTTGCATCTCTATACATTCCCCTTCATTGCTAATGTATCTCCGTACTCTAATCGGTGCACAAACTGGTTACTAATCAGCAAGTCAAAGTGAAGACACACTCCCCACCTTAATAAACCTTGCTGTCTCTTCTCTCCTTCACTTTACAGGTAGTTTGAATTATTACTTACCCCCTCTGAGGCCTTCACTGATTTCCACTGATTGCCTCTCTGGTTTCTTTGCATTCCACTTGGTTTACACCACTTGTGCTATCTCCCTCCCCCAATACAAAGTCTATATTAGAATCCTGCTGAGTATGGAGCCATCTTTAAATTTCTAGTCTCCCACCAGGACACAAGTACTCTTCAGCAATTAAATTCTGCTTGCCTTTAAGCCATTAGACCTCAGAAATTTGTTTTAAAAGTGTTCAGATTTGTAAAGTAATACTTACTTTTTGCTGTATTTGGATCTATACAACTAGTATTAATTTTTCTGATTCCTGACTACTGATCTGCTTATTTGTTTATTTAACTGGTTGATTCTGTCATTCAGGAATTGTGTTTTTACTGACACTACCACTGCAGCTATGTTGTCTCTTTGCTACTAAAACTGCTGTTATAACTTTAATTACATCTAATTGACCTAGTCTTGGAGTTAGAAACAGCATTTACTGATCTAGCACTACAGTTGTCTCTGCTACTGCTTCAGCTGTGCTGTTGTGTTCATTTTCCCTTTTCTTGTATGCACAGGATAATTGGCTGATAAATGTATTGTGCATGATTTATTAACCTGTTTCCAAACTAAGTTATGCCACTGTGACGTGGTTACTGTTGAAACACTCTCAAACTGTAGCAGCAGCATCTATTTGCCTGCTTTATCCACACTATCCTCAGATTTGTATCTTTTACACCCTCCTATCTCATTTCTTCCTTTGACCTATCTTTGTCTCATTCTACTAGCTTCATTCTCTTTTTTTTCTCTCTCCCTTCAGAGCACACTCAAGCAAATCTGCAGTCTGCGGCTACCACTCCACCCATACAGTATAAGAAGGAATCAGTACTGCAAACTAAACAAGGATATACATTTTGAGCCTCAAGAGCAGGGTCAGTCCACCCAGGCATTCTACTTGTATGTTTTATGAGAATGAAGCTATTACATTAGCAGTATTTCTTAGTAGTTCTCAGCTTGCTAATAAAACTGACTGTTGCAGCCTTGTGCCCCCCCCCCCCGCTAGTACAGTAATCCTAAGTGTCCAATAGACTGTATACATCTAATTCACATCATCATCTTCTTTTGGCTGTTCCCGTTAGGGGTCGCCACAGCAGATCACCTGTTTCCATTTCTTCCTGTCCTCTGCATCTTGCTCTGTCACACCAACCACCTGCATGTCTTCTCTCACCACATCCATAAACCTTATCTTAGGCCTTCCTCTTTTCCTGTTACCTGGTAGCTTCATCCTTAGCATCTTTTTCCCAATATACTCAGCATCCCTCCTCAGCACATGTCTAAACCAACGTAATCGTGTCTGTCTGGCTTTGTCTCCAAACCTTCCAACCTGGGCTGACCCTCTAATATACTTATTCCTAATCCTGTCCACCCTCGTTACACCCAGTGCAAATCTTAACATCTTTAATTCTGCCACATCCAGCTCAAACTCCTGCCTTTTTGTCAATGCCACTGTCTCAAACCCATATAATATAGCTGGTCTCACTACCCTCTTGTAGACCATCCCTTTCACTCTTGCAGGTACTCGTCTATCACAAATCACTCCTGACACTCTTCTCCACCCACTCCATCCTGCCTGTACTCTCTTCTTCACCTCTCTTCCACACTCACCGTTACTCTGAACTACATTTACATACATTTAATTCACATCCCTTTGACTAAATTAATCATCAAGCAGCCCTCTCACATCCCTTTGACTAAATTAATAATCAAGCAGCCCTCTCAGTGCTTTCTGCCTTAGTTTGTATCACTTGGAGGCCCACCTGTTTATTTGCATCTCTATACATTCCCCTTCATTGCTAATGTATCTCCCTACTCTAATCTGTGCACAAACTGGTTACTAATCAGCAAGTCAACGTGAAGACACACTCCCAACCTTAATAAACTTTGCTGTCTCTTCTCTCCTTCACTTTACAGGTAGTTTGAATTATTACTTACCCCCTCTGAGGCCTTCACTGATTTCCACTGATTGCCTCTCTGGTTTCTTCTTTGCATTCCACCTGGTTCACACCCCTTGTGCTATCTCCCTCCCCAATAGAAAGTCTATATTAGAATCCTGCTGAGCATGGAGCCATCTTTAAATTTCTAGTCTCCCACCAGGACACAAGTGCTCTTCAGCAATTAAATTCTGCTTGCAGGTAAGCCATTAGACCTCAGGAATTTGTTTTAAAAGTGTTCAGATTTGTAAAGTAATTCTTACTTTTTTCTTTTGTCTTGGTTGGCTCTGCCCTGCTCCGTTCGCCCTCGCTAACACTCAGGCTCTCTCCGCTCCCCTGCCCCCTATTTTCTCCAGCTCCCATTACCTCTACATTTATAGTAATCACAGCCACACCCACAGCTCACCCTCACATCACCTCCACCAATCACAGCTCCTCAAGTCATATCACATTATACCACACCAACTTGCTCCACACAAAATACTCCCAATCACTCTCATTCCCACTAGGCATTTTTTACATCACCCACACTACTTCCCCATCCACATATAGCGCAACCCTATAATTCCTATTCAGACCCCCCACCTAGAAACAACTTAAACTTTATAACCATGACTATCACACAACTAAGTCTAGTCTGTCTTCTCATAATTCTTTACAACACCACAAGTTTTCACTCTAGCAATATTCCTAAATTTAGTAGCACAACACTACATTATACACTCTCGTATACAGACACCACACATTATAATAATATCTGCCCACAGTTATTCAAAAACTACATAACGGACCAATTCAGAACTAAACACATATGCTCTCATTCCTACTCCAAACAAACACAATACTTTCTCACACTCCTCACCAAACTCCAACATCTGTATAACCATTTTAACTCCAGGCTCACCATAAGTGGGGATATCCACCCCAACCCAGGCCCAAATCCATCCTGTCCAAACAAACTGCTAAAAAACAAATGTCAGAACATAACACCCCCGCTTTCTTCATCCCTGGGCAAATCAACAACAGCAGCAAAACCAACCATCTTTTAATGCTAAATATTAATATTAGAAGTATCAAAAATAAAATATCTGAACTCCAGGCCACAATAGCACACTACTCCCCAGACATAGTTGCTTTAACAGAAACCTGGCTAAATAAAGACATAGCTAACTTAGAAGTTCTCCCTACCGGCTACAATATCATTAGACAAGACAGACCACTTCGTAAAGGGGGTGGAACTGCCTTACTGTACAAGTCCAACTTAACTGTCCATCAATTACCAAACTCCTACCCCTCCCCCAATAATTGGGACATACTTATCTCACAACTTCAACTTCACTCTAAAAAGGTCATCACCACAATTGTGATCTATATTCCAGCTGGTAATACACCTGCTAGCCTTGAAGACTTCTCATCCTGGTGTTCTTCCACCTACTCACAAGAAACCCTTATTCTGGGGGACTTCAACCTAGATTGGTTCATCTGTATATCAGAACCACCAAGTAATCTAATAAATCTCCATGGCTACCAGCAGCTAGTCCAAATTTCAACTAGATGTGATAAAAAAATCTAAAAGGGAATCCATCCTTAACTGGGTCTTAACTAACAACCCCACATTGTACCCTCACACAGGCAGTCTCCCAGACACCTTAAGTGACCACAACATAATATACTTTATACGTAGTAGAACAAGCATATGCAAAACCACTAACTATATATCCACTAGAAACACAAAACAATTCTCTCATGAGGTCCTCAACACTTTACTCTGTAACTGTGACTGAACCTCCCTAAAAACCCTCCCACTTGACCAGGCTGTAGCATATTTCAACAAAACATTTCTACAACACCTAGACACTGTCACTCCATCGTGCAAAATCAAGGTTAGAACCTCTACAAACCCCTGGCTCAGTAAAGAATCCAAACAAATCCTCAAGTCCAGAGACACTGCCTGGCTTTACTATCAAAAAAACAAAGAAATCCAAAGCTTAACTAAGTACCAAGAACTGTGCAACCATGCAAAAAAATGCATTGGGCTGGACAAAAGATCCAACTACATAACACTACAAACTAAATACCAACACAACCCGCAAAAACTTTGGAAAAATGTAAACCAGCTACTAAAATCCACCCAAAAGGCTACCCCCAAACCAACCCCCCCCCGACACTAAAGTTCCTATCGAAACACAGTTCAACTCTCACTTTGTGAACTCAATTCTATCCTTAGTATCACAGGACAGTTCCTTCCTCACTACCCCCCCCAACACAAATAACAGTAATACAAGCTTTACCCTCAAAATAGTTTCCACCACTTCAATCAAAAGCATGCTCTCCAAACTAAAAACCTCATCAACAACAGCCGACCTACTCCCCAGCCATTTCTTGAAACTCACAGCAGATGCTATTGCTATCCCAGTCTCCACTCTCATAAACAGATCAATTGTTGAAAACTATGTGCCCAAACTCTGGAAAATATCCTATGTTACACCCATACATAAAAGCGGGACCTCCACTGAACCTAATAACTACAGACCCATTGCTTTACTCTCCCCCCTGGCCAAAATCCTAGAAAAATGCATCCATACCCAGATGCTAAACTATCTCCTAGACAGCAACATCCTGTCACCTACTCAGCATGGTTTCAGACCTGCCCACAGTACCACTACAGCCCTCCTCTGCTTCACAGACACAGTAAACCATCTAAAAAATGAAGGCCTACAAGTGTCAACTCTTTTTTTGGATATGTCCAAAGCATTTGACACAGTCTCACACCAAATCCTGCTAAACATACTAAACCAATATCATCTATCAAACTCCACTCTTACCTGGTTCCAAAGCTACTTAACTGACAGGTACCAAGCTGTGAAATGGGAAAATTCTCTCTCCTCAGCTGCCCATAACTATAGGAGTCCCACAGGGTTCTATCTTAGGACCACTACTATTCACAGTCTTCACAAATGACCTCCATACCTCCACACAGCACGTATCTATAATTCAGTATGCAGATGACACTACCTTAATCTGCGCTGCACAAAACATTCCCACCCTCCTGCAAACAACTCAACTAGCATTCTCTGACGTTGAAAACTACCTTACCAAAGCCCAACTTATCCTCAATCCAAAGAAAACTCAGCTTATGATTATAACCAGTTCTAACAAAAACACTAACAGTCAATTCACTATCTACTCCACAAATGCTACTACAATTGCTCCAGTGGGTCAGGCTAAGCTATTGGGAATAACCATAGACTCCCACCTAAAATTTGAGAGTCATCTCAATTTAGTTATTAAAAAAGTACATGCCAAACTGGGGTCACTCTACCGTATCAAACCATTTCTTACCAACAACACAAGATCAGCCATTGCTCACTCCCAAAGTCTATCCACCCTACTCTATGCATCTCCTATTCTGACAAATCTCAACAAAACTGAACTAAGCAAAATGGAAACCTGGTATAACAGAATTGCCCGATTTGCTGCAAATTGCTCATCTAGAACACATCACTGTACTGCTTTGAGACAGCTTCACTGGCTTGAACTGCCCAACCTCCTAACCTACAATCAGCTCTGCCTCTGTCATTCTATCTATTACCTCCCCAATAAGTGTCCTGCCCTCAAAAACCTAGTACAACATCACTCAGCCAAAATGCCTCTTAGATCATCAAGTAAACCACGACTAGAAGTCACCAACAGCTACAATAGCTTCGGAGATGCATTATATAGTAGTTAAGTGGCTAAAAATGGAACTCTGTCCCTACTAGCATTCAAAACACATCATCCAAAGCCTTCTTTAAAGACCTCATCAGACAACATCTCAAGCAAAGTTGGCAGTGCCATGATTGCTCCCCAGGCTAGTGAAAGCGGATAACATATACATACTAAATCTAGAGTACTTGATAATAGTTTTCAATCTTACTCACAAACACTGGCTAATCTACAATGTATGTACTCTACCTGTGTACTATGTATGTATTCTACCTATGTTCCAAATTTCAGCTGTACACTACAAATCTATTAATTACCTTTATTTTTAAAATTAATATTTTTTTTGTTCTCTCCACTGTAACTGTTTATGTGCCGCATACCACTGTAAAAACATGCCTCTTGTAATTTGTGTGTATACTGATCATGTCTAAACAACTAAATGTGTCTGCAATTTTTCTTTGTGGAGCTTTTCTCCCTGGACCTTTGCTGAAAAAGGGCCTTTTCAGCTCAGTCAGACACCCCCGGTTAACAAATGTAAAATAAAATAAATAAAATAAGAAAATAAAAATACTTTTTGCTAAACAGCTGCAAGATTCTTCCGAGCTAGAGTTTTCTCTTTTCCTTCTCAGTTTGATTTTCTCTCTCAGGGTATTCAAATTTCTTCAGTGCTGACTGTGATGCCCCTGCACTGGCCCAGTAATCAAGGAGCCTCAGTATTCACAAATGGCAACAGTGAGGGATGTACACATTGGGAGGATGACAAGTACACACAGAGTAAAGTGCAATTTCCCTTAAGAGTACACAGAGATTACAGTCAATCTGGGGCAGATTTCTACCTCTTTCTCCAGATCCCCAATAAGACACCCCATAAGCACAGCTATAGGGTTAAGATCTCAGCTGAGGGGCAAAGCCAAGACCTCCAGCACCCTCTCTGTCCAACCAGTACTTTGCGTCCCTGCCCAAGTAACTCACACACACACACACACACACACACATACACACACACACGCACACACACACACACACACACACACACACACACACACACACACACGCACACACATACACACACACACACACACACTTTGAGATTTGATTTATATACAAACACACAGACACTCCTGGGGAAGGCTGGCACAGGTTTACTACCTATGCCCCCTACTGCCCAGACTATGAGGTAGTTATCATTGCCACCAGCCACTATGTATCAGCTACTCTAAGGCCCTTACAAAGGGTGCCCAATCCTACGGTGTAATGTTACTATTATCCAAACTGTAAGTGTGACCAAGAGCAAGGCTATTGGAGTGGCCTATACAGTGTCACCAAATACACAAGCAAGTACAGTAAGAGCTTATATATGTCTAAACAAACCAGCCACAATTAAAAGGTTTAAATATAATTAATACTTAATAAAAAAAGAACAAGACAATACTCAAACAACACAGTAACTACAGAGTTCAGAATCACAGGGATTTTTTTAAAACAACATTGTAGGACAGTCTCAAATAAATACAGAAAACATCTAAACTAATCTTTACTACTCATATTCCTATCTATATCTAAAAGAGCGAACAAAGCTCCAGTCCACCAAGAACACAAGCCCAAAAGTTCCTTAACGTGTTTTTATTATTTTGCACAGGTAAAAAGCAGCGTTTTCGCCACAAACACAGTGTGGCTTCTTCAGAGGAATTTTTTAAAAGAATACAAAGAGTACCTCCCTTTTTATAGGAGTTACTAATTACTTAATTAGTAAGCTTAATTAAAAAAGCTTAGTTAAAAAGACAGACACAATAACCTCGCCTGCTGTTACATTTACCCTTAGAATTGCATTCAAAGTGCAATAAACAATTGTTTTGCATATCAAAAGCATATGTTATGCACACTAAACACAATAAAACATATAAATAGTCTAAAACAAAAGGTATATAATAACAATATATCAAGAAAATATATAATATAACAAATAAAAATATAAACATGTTTTTAAAAGGACAACACAATTTACTCTAGCTAACTTCAGGCTATCAAAAGACCCTTTGTAATGCAATAAAGAAAGTCAAATAACTAAAAATTAGGAATTACAACAATACTAACTGCACAGACTTACTCTGCCTAGAATGCAATCTATAATGTATCTGACTAACTAGTTCATATACATTAAAAAAACGTAAAAATAGAAAATGTAAATACTGACTATACACAAAATGGTTTATATTAAAGGCTTTTTTTTGTGTGTAAAAACAGGCAGTACTGACAATACTGAAACTGACAAGCCAAATAGGTGAGTATTCATTAAGAGACATTTTCAATTTACTGAATGTCATCTCAGATATGCTTTATACTTTAATACTGGGGCTATATTACAACTTTCATTTAGCCCCGGTGTATTAAAAGAATCTAGTTTTAGCTGCCACAACAATTCAATGATTTCAAGTAAAATGGAAATAGGACCACCTCTAATAGAGAGCCACATGATCAATACCCATAAACGAAAATGCATGGCCGGGTTATTAAATACATGCTTAGCCAATGCGTTTTACATTTGTTATTTTTGATTGCATAATGGTGCTGGTATATGCTCCTTAAACTTTCTATCCGTCTTACCGACGTAGAAAGCAGGACAGCATGTGCAAAAGGCCAGGTAGATTATAGATTTATCACAACAGATCCTACACTTAATAAAATATTTCCTATCTGAAACCTCAAATGAGGTACCTGACTTGATAAGATTGCACCAATTGCACATACCACAAGGGAATGACCCTTAATCCTATTAAAGGAGTCACCTAAAGAAACGCATTGTAATAAGTCCTTCATATTTCCTCTCCTAAAAACAACACAGGGTTTTTCCCTAATTTGTCAGACAACAACGCATGTGTAGAAATAAAATACCAATTCTTCATTAGAATGCCCAAAATAGCATCAGAATTTATGTTGTATGTCATAACAAAGCTACTCCCAAATTCCTGTGGTGTATTTTCAGAAACAAAACTTGTGGAACAAAAAGTGACATAGATGGAATGTCACTAGCTATATGCTCAGGGCAACTTCAACTATGGGTGATACTGAAGAAGGGTTCATATAAACCTTCCTTCTCTTAGTGGACACCTCATTAATAAGATCATCCACCAGCCCCAATGGATACCCACGATGTAAAAAATACACCTTCAAGCTAGTCACTTCGGACTGGAAATCACACACCTCACTGCACATTCTTGCCGCCCTCACTAGTTGGCCTTTCACGATGGCTCTTTTTTGTTTTAATGGGTGGGAACTAGTGAAATGAAGGAACGAATTCACATAAGTAGCCTTCCTAAAAGTAACTGCTTTAAGCTTGTCAGATGTCGGAAGCCTTGACAAGCTGACATCAAGATAGTCAATTGAGTCGGTAAGTGAATTTTAAAAAAGTTGTTGTTGAGTTCAAATACTCAACAAAGGAGTGAGCCCTTAATGAGTCACCCTTAAATAAAATGAACACATCGTAAGAGCGTGTATAAAATGAGATCTTATCATTCCAATCTTTGTTATTGAGTAAGAAGTGCCTTTCCCAATAGGCCATAAATAAATTGGCCAAAGCTGCACCACAGGGTGAGCACATAGCTACACCCTGTTTCTGAACGAAGACTTCATTATCAAACACAAAAAAGTTTGAAGACAAGATGATATCCAATAGCTCAGTGACATTGTTAATGTCCTTCTTAGGGGCACCCAACTCAAGTAGAAGAAGTTCAACCCATTCGATCCCTTCCTGGTGGGGAATAGATGTATAGGTGGACCACGCCGATGGTAAGAAAGTTAGTAGTCTCTTCTATTGTAACCCCTTCAAGTTGGATAAAAAGACCAGGAGTCTTTGCAAATGCTCGATGGGTTTTACATACTTAGAAAGCAAAAGTCAATGTACTTGGAGCAAGGATATGAGACAGATGACCTACCATCTATTAATGCTCTCATTGGAGGGTTGGCCAAATTTTTGTGGACTTTGGGTATACCAAACATGACAGGTGTTTTAGGATTCAAAATATCAATGTATTTAAAAGTGTCCATGTCAATTCTACCACTTATGAACAGGTCCCTGAAATAACCCTAATTCTACTTGAACAAGTATTCATTTCATTCAAGGAAGAGGCTTCATAAGCCGGGAATCAAGGACTTTGTACATTCTTTCCACATAGTCAGCTTGTTCAAAATGGCCAACCCACCCCTTTGTCAGGTTTTATAATCCTGACTGCAGAAGACCGTAATTTGTTTAAAGCTAACAATTGTTCTTCGAGATGTTAAAAGTATTAGACTTAAAACTATAAGACTTATCCATGTGCCTAATGTCTAACTCACAAGCACATTCAAACATTTTAAGGCTACATGTAAAGGTGGATTGAATACACTAGGCAGTTTTAATTTCAAATTAACGCCGCCTGTGTTATCATTAAATAAAAGTTTTAAATTCAGTTTCCTGACATAACATTTTAAGTCTAATAACACCCTAGCAACATCACATTTGCTAGATGGAACAAAAGTGTTGCCCAATGCTAAAAGCTCAACAAGCTCTGGCTCTAATAAAAGAGCAGAAAAATTATAGATCTTAAAGTCACCATTTGCATTAGACAAAATGTTTGGTAAACCATTAGTAACAGCCCTTTCAGGTGGGTTCAATGCTTCCAGTTCCTGTTCACCCTCTGACGGGATTTGTTGTTGCTGTACCCTAAAAAAGAAGAGTTATTAGGGTTTGGATTTCTAGAAGAAGCCTGATTATTACTAGCAGTAGGTGAACAATATTTGCATCCTTATTGTTTTCATGTCTCTCCTTGTTTCTATTACTTCGCCTTAAAGGCCGTTGGCCTTCAGTATTAGAACTGTCAAGATTGTTATTAGGGGGGCATTCCATTTCATCCCCATCTGAGTATGTGACCAAATCATCCACATTAACAGTCTGTTTATTACTACTTAACTTAGGGAAGGCCTTCTCATTTGAGTAAGCCAACCTGTCTCTATGTAGTTTTTTTGATTTGTTGGTTTTAATTTTTACCAAATAGGTATCAATGCTTGAAAAGATGCGTGCATAATCAAAAGTGAATTTAGAAAAAGCAACATGAGACTTGATTTCTTCATCTAAAACACATACTTCTTTTGTTAAGTTGTCTATACACAAAGAATAGTGTTTAACTAATAACTCAACTAATTGCAAGCCTTGTTTCTGAAAGAGACACTTCAAATCTAACAGAAATTCAACACTGTCGATAATGCTAGATGGTGTAAAAGCACTCCTAAGCCCCTTCGGGACCAGCCCTTCATTCAAGCATTGTTTAAAATAAGCTACTTCGAGCTGCAATTTGCGTAGTTTAAAAGTTTTTACATCAAGCAATTTTAGCTTGTCAGTCACTGAAGCAGAGTCCTTTATGAGCACAGAGCTGTCCGGCACCGGCGGAGCGTCTGAGAAGGGTTTTGGAAAACAAAAAATGTCACCTGTATTCCTGATCCAGTCTGAAATAGACGCGCCCATAAGCTTCCTGACAGCCAGTGTTCAAATTATTAGTATCCGCCAAACCGTTAGACGATCCTGTCCCTAAAAGTCTATCAGAACAAGCAGTACTCCTTAACGGTTGAGCTGGAGGAATAGAGCTCACAGAGTCACTGAGTGCACGCTGTGCGTCAGATGAAGAGCCATTATTTCCCGATGTAACAGGAACCTGAGTCTGGCGGTTCCTTTCAAAACAGTCCAAGCGTGCATTAACGCGGTCAATTTTTCCGTAAGGGACAACAGCAGTTTAGGTAGATCCAAATTGTCAGTGTTAGCTGAACCAAACAAGTTAGGGCTAGAAGGGCTCTCGGTAGGTACCAAAGCCATATGGAACAGACAAAATACCAAAAAAGCAGAAGACAAACGAGCGAACAAAGCTCCAGTCCACCAAGAACACAAGCCCAAAAGTTCCTTAACGCGTTTTTATTATTTTGCACAGGTAAAAAGCAGCGTTTTCGCCACAAACACAGTGTGGCTTCTTCAGAGGAATTTTTTAAAAGAATACAAAGAGTACCTCCCTTTTTATAGGAGTTACTAATTACTTAATTAGTAAGCTTAATTAAAAAAGCTTAGTTAAAAAGACAGACACAATAACCTCGTCTGCTGTTACATTTACCCTTAGAATTGCATTCAAAGTGCAATAAACAATTGTTTTGCACATCAAAAGCATATGTTATGCACACTAAACACAATAAAACATATAAATAGTCTAAAACAAAAGGTATATAATAACAATATATCAAGAAAATATATAATATAACAAATAAAAATATAAACATGTTTTTAAAAGGACAACACAATTTACTCTAGCTAACTTCAGGCTATCAAAAGACCCTTTTGTAATGCAATAAAGAAAGTCAAATAACTAAAAATTAGGAATTACAACAATACTAACTGCACAGACTTACTCTGCCTAGAATGCAATCTATAATGTATCTGACTAACTAGTTCATATACATTAAAAAAACATAAAAATAGAAAATGTAAATACTGACTATACACAAAATGGTTTATATTAAAGGCTCAGTGACTCTGTGAGCTCAATTCCTCCAGCTCAACCATTAAGGAGTACTGCTTGTTCTGACAGACTTTTAGGGACAGGATCGTCTAACGGTTTGGCGGATACTAATAATTTGAACACTGGCTGTCAGGAAGCGCTTATGGGCGCCGCGTCTATTTCAGACTGGATCAGGAATACAGGTGACATTTTTTGTTTTCCAAAACCCTTCTCAGACGCTCCTCCGGTGCCGGACAGCTCTGTGCTCATAAAGGACTCTGCTTCAGTGACTGACAAGCTAAAATTGCTTGATGTAAAAACTTTTAAACTACGCAAATTGCAGCTCGAAGTAGCTTATTTTAAACAATGCTTGAATGAAGGGCTGGTCCTAAGGGGCTTAGGAGTGCTTTTACACCATCTAGCATTATCGACAGTGTTGAATTTCTGTTAGATTTGAAGTGTCTCTTTCAGAAACAAGGCTTGCAATTAGTTGAGTTATTAGTTAAAAACTATTCTTTGTGTATAGACAACTTAACGAAAGAAGTATGTGTTTTAGATGAAGAAATCAAGTCTCATGTTGCTTTTTCTAAATTCACTTTTGATTATGCACGCATCTTTTCAAGCATTGATACCTATTTGGTAAAAATTAAAACCAACAAATCAAAAACTACATAGAGACAGGTTGGCTTACTCAAATGAGAAGGCCTTCCCTAAGTTAAGTAGTAATAAACAGACTGTTAATGTGGATGATTTGGTCACATACTCAGATGGGGATGAAATGGAATGCCCCCCCTAATAACAATCTTGACAGTTCTAATACTGAAGGCCAACGGCCTTTAAGGTAATAGAAACAAGGAGAGACATGAAAACAATAAGGATGCAAATATTGTTGCACCTACTGCTAGTAATAATCAGGCTTCTTCTAGAAATCCAAACCCTAATAACTCTTCTTTTTTAGGGTACAGCAACAACAAATCCCGTCAGAGGGTGAACAGGAAATGGAAGCATTGAACCCACCTGAAAGGGCTGTTACTAATGGTTTACCAATCATTTTGTCTAATGCAAGTGGTGACTTTAAGATCTATAATTTTTCTGCTCTTTTATTAGAGCCAGAGCTTGTTGAGCTTTTAGTATTGGGCAACACTTTTGTTCCATCTAGCAAATGTGATGTTGCTAGGGTGTTATTAGACTTAAAATGTTATGTCAGGAAACTGAATTTAAAACTTTTATTTAATGATAACACAGGCGTTAATTTGAAATTAAAACTGCCTAGTGTATTCAATCCACCTTTACATGTAGCCTTAAAAATGTTTGAATGTGCTTGTGAGTTAGACATTAGGCACATGGATAAGTCTTATAGTTTTAAGTCTAATACTGTTAACATCTCGAAAGAACAATTGTTAGCTTTAAACAAATTACGGTCTTCTGCAGTCAGGATTATAAAACCTGACAAAGGGGGTTGGCCATTTTGAACAAGCTGACTATGTGGAAAGAATGTACAAAGTCCTTGATTCCCGGCTTATGAAGCCTCTTCCTTGAATGAAATGAATACTTGTTCAAGTAGAATTAGGGGTTATTTCAGGGACCTGTTCATAAGTGGTAGAATTGACATGGACACTTTTAAATACATTGATATTTTGAATCCTAAAACACCTGTCATGTTTGGTATACCCAAAGTCCACAAAATTTGGCCAACCCTCCAATGAGAGCATTAATAGATGGTAGGTCATCTGTCTCATACCCTTGCTCCAAGTACATTGACTTTTGCTTTCTAAGTATGTAAAACTCATCCCGAGCAATTGCAAAGACTCCTGGTCTTTTTATCCAACTTGAAGGGGTTACAATAGAAGAGACTACTAACTTTCTTACCATCGACGAGTCGACCTATACACATCTATTCCCCACCAGGAAGGGATCGAATGGGTTGAACTTCTTCTACTTGAGTTGGGTGCCCTAAGAATGACATTAACAATGTCACTGAGCTATTGGATATCATCTTGTCTTCAAACTTTTTGTGTTTGATAATGAAGTCTTGTTCAGAAACAGGGTGTAGCTATGGGCTCACCCTGTGGTGCAGCTTTGGCCAATTTATTTATGGCCTATTGGGAAAGGCACTTCTTACTCAATAACAAAGATTGGAACGATAAGATCTCATTTTATACACGCTTCTTAGACGATGTGTTCATTTTATTTAAGGGTGACTCATTAAGGGCTCACTCCTTTGTTGAGTATTTGAACTCAACAACAGCTTTTTTAAAATTCACTTACCGATTTGAAACTGACTCAATTGACTATCTTGATGTCAGCTTGTCAAGGCTTCCGACATCTGACAAGCTTAAAGCAGTTACTTTTAGGAAGGCTACTTATGTGAATTCGTTCCTTCATTTCACTAGTTCCCACCCATTAAAACAAAAAAGAGCCATCGTGAAAGGCCAACTAGTGAGGCAAGAATGTGCAGTGAGGTGTGTGATTTCCAGTCCGAAGTGACTAGCTTGAAGGTGTATTTTTTACATCGTGGGTATCCATTGGGGCTGGTGGATGATCTTATTAATGAGGTGTCCACTAAGAGAAGGGAAGGTTTATATGAACCCCTTCTTCCAGTATCACCCATAGTTGAAGTTGCCCCTGAGCATATAGCTAGTGACATTCCATCTATGTCACTTTTTTGTGCCACAAGTTTTGTTTCTGAAAATACACCACAGGAATTTGGGAGTAGCTTTGTTATGACATACAACATAAATTCTGATGCTATTTTGGGCATTCTAATGAAGAATTGGTATTTTATTTCTACACATGCGTTGTTGTCTGACAAATTAGGAAAAACCCTGTGTTGTTTTAGGAGAGGGAGAAATATGAAGGACTTATTACAATGCGTTTCTTTAGGTGACTCCTTTAATAGGATTAAGGGTCATTCCTTGTGGTATGTGCAATTGGTGCAATCTTATCAAGTCAGGTACCTCATTTGAGGTTTCAGATAGGAAATATTTTATTAAGTGTAGGATCTGTTGTGATACGAAATCTATAATCTACCTGGCCTTTTGCACATGCTGTCCTGCTTTCTACGTCGGTAAGACGGATAGAAAGTTTAAGGAGCGCATATACCAGCACCATTATGCAATCAAAAATAACAAATGTGAAAACGCATTGGCTAAGCATGTATTTAATAACCCGGGCCATGCATTTTTGTTTATGGGTATTGACCATGTGGCTCCCTCTATTAGAGGTGGTCCTATTTCCATTTTACTTGAAATACGTGAATTGTTGTGGCAGCTAAAACTAGATTCTTTTAATACACCAGGGCTAAATGAATGTTGTAATATAGCCCCAGTGTTAAAGTATAAAGCATATCTGAGATGACATTCAGTAAATTGAAAATGTCTCTTAATGAATACTCACCTATTTGGCTTGTCAGTTTCCAGTATTGTCAGTACTGCCTGTTTTTACACACAAAAAAAAAGTCTTTAATATAAACCATTTTGTGTATAGTCAGTATTTACATTTTCTATTTTTAAGTTTTTTAATGTATATGAACTAGTTAGTCAGATACATTATAGACTGCATTCTAGGCAGAGTAAGTCTGTGCAGTTAGTATTGTTGTAATTCCTAATTTTTAGTTATTTGACTTTCTTTATTGCATTACAAAGGGTCTTTTGATAGCCTGAAGTTAGCTAGAGTAAATTGTGTTGTCCTTTTAAAAACATGTTTATATTTTTATTTGTTATATTATATATTTTCTTGATATATTGTTATTATATACCTTTTGTTTTAGACTATTTATATGTTTTATTGTGTTTAGTGTGCATAACATATGCTTTTGATGTGCAAAACAATTGTTTATTGCACTTTGAATGCAATTCTAAGGGTAAATGTAACAGCAGGCGAGGTTATTGTGTCTGTCTTTTTAACTAAGCTTTTTTAATTAAGCTTACTAATTAAGTAATTAGTAACTCCTATAAAAAGGGAGGTACTCTTTGTATTCTTTTAAAAAATTCCTCTGAAGAAGCCACACTGTGTTTGTGGCGAAAACGCTGCTTTTTACCTGTGCAAAATAATAAAAACGCATTAAGGAACTTTTGGGCTTGTGTTCTTGGTGGACTGGAGCTTTGTTCGCTCGTTTGTCTTCTGCTTTTTTGGTATTATATCTAAAATAAATTATTTTTTCCCTAGTTACTTATTATCAGCAAAACAAATGCAGATGAGTGCTGAATGGATGTTTCTAGGTCCAAGACAAGATACAAAATGTACAGTCTCTCTCTCTCTCTCTCTCTCTGAGACAGTTCTTCAATTAATATCACATGTTACTGCTGGGTTAGCCTGGATGACATCACTCTTTGTCACCTGCCTTCAGATCCCAGGCTAACATAAACTTAATAAAATTTAACATTTCTCTGTGAAAAAATGTATATCTCTCAGATGTCTGCTCAGAACTGCAAGTTGTAAAACAATTAAACACATTTATATTTGAAACCTAGTAATTATTTCTGTTTCAAGACAATAGGAAAACCTCTAGCTCTAGACATTGTGTCTGCTTGCTGCACTGAAACTGAGATAACAAAACAGTGTAAGAAACTTCTCTGTGTGGAAGATTTTCAGTCCATATATCTCTAGTTAATCACTGTATATTAATCAGATCAGACAACTGTAGTAGAAGTAGCAAACTTAAACTTGTCTTAAGTCAAAACAAACCTAAACAAAAAATAATAATAATAGAAAATATATAATTGTACAGCATTACTAAGTATTCAAAAGTAATCTAAGCAAGGTAGGCAGTCTGTTTCCAGTTGAAAATCCTTTATTAAGTACACAGACAATTGATCCAAGTAAAGCAAAAATAGAGTAATAATTTCCTCACAAGCTTTCTAAATATATATAAATATATATATATATATATATATATATATATATATATATATATATATATCCATACATATATACTTTTTATCAGGCATGGGAGTGGTTTATTGTGCTGTAAAACAAAGTGTTATTGGTACACATGTTAAATTCACATCCCTTCTTCCATCAGTGTGACATTCAAGCTGGTCCTGCCCTACTTAGTAGCTGTCATAATAATATAACCCCTATGTACTTTAAATAAAATTTATAATGATGTGGTACCTCTTATTTAACCAGATTATTAAGTAGATTATTAAGTCTGTGATTTTATCCAAGACAGTAAACTACATGGCTGGAAATATATCAATCTTAGTTCATTTGGCAATCAAAAATATATATAAATATATACATATACATTTTGCATGTAAAAATCAATTTCTATTTTCATAACCTTTTATTAACAAAGATCACTTTCGTCCTTCTAGACTTCTTCAGGTCTGTGTACAAGAACCCTAAAAACTATCTATAAAAATATATATAATTGTATAATTAGTTAGTATTGTTATTGCACATAATTTTGAATAAAGTGGAAAAAAGAACCAAACGGAGATAACACAATCGTAAAACACTTTACTTTTCAACTTATTTTCTTGAAGTTTTGCAAGTTAACTCTGCATGTTCTGGATTCTACTATTAAAACATACATTTGCACAGGTATACAGTTATATACATTTCTGTTCTTTTCCAGTAGGGTACATTGTGGTTACATTCTTAATGCTTAGTACATAACATCCAGTTCTCTTATATTTGCAAGACAAGCATATGAATCATATTAATATTCACAAATGACATATGATTATTTACAAACTTCCAGATAGTTGGGCTGGCAATGTTACATTTCTGTATAAATCATATGAATATTTTCAAGTGACATATAATTATTTACAAAATTCCAGATAGCTGGACTGGAAGTATTTTCCTGGTGTCAACTTGACATTCAGACAGTGTACTTACTAGCCAGTAACTATATTCTACATAAACTCACAATTATACTGGCACTTTTTTTCCAGTTTTTGTTTTCACACTGGGAGAGCTCAAATCAACCTGTTGATCAGTGTGCGGCCATCTTTGAAATCTCCATTGATTTATTAAGATCAAGGCACATCAATAGGGAACAGGGCCTGGAGAACCTAATGACAAAGGAGATGGTTTAACCAAACAAGGAGTACTAGTGGTAAAAGGGGGTAGGGACAAAAAGAAGGAATAATATTGGGCTTGGGTTGTTGATGTTCAAGAAGAAATGATCCTCAGAGAAAAAACAAGTGACTTATTAAAACTAAGTAAACCTACACAGATATATATATATATATATATATATATATATATATAGTTTCATGGATTCACTTCAGAATCTCGAAATTCCAAAACATCGAATTTCATATGATCAAGACCAACTGACTGATGTTTTGGAATATCGAAATTCCGAAACAAATCCAAAAAAAAAAAAAAAAAAAACCCAAAAAAAAACAAAAACTTAAATGTTTCTGCAGGGGGGGCAAGCCCTCCTGCACCCGCCCACCCCCGCTACATAAATATACCAACTCCAAGATCTTACTACAGCGAGGAAAAGGGAAATCTCCCATTCCGCGCTGTATGCAGACTTCCGCTCACAATGTCAGGATTCCGAAAGTTCGATCATATGGTCTCGGCCATATGAAATTCGATCTTTCAGGATTTCAGCATTGTGAAGTGTTTCCAGATACACACACACACACACACACACACACACACACTTTTACATATTCTTTCCCTAAATTTTCACATATGACTAATTTCCCCTAGACCCTTTGCCCAGACTAAAAAGACAGGATAAAAATCCTCCCTTTTTTAAGACATTTTTTTGAATTATTACTTAAGACATAGACTGACATGCATTTATATAAAGAAAACAAACTTTGTTAATATGTTCATAGTTACAAACATTATACATCACATACATCCTTTTATACAATTATCATCAATCCAAAATTACATGGATTGCTCAATTCTTGCCTTCCCTTAAACCTCCTCCAAAATGTAATTCTGCATGTATTATTGCCACACTTTCCATTTTTTCTATGCAATTTGCTTCTACCCTTTTCTAAAGACCCTACTTCCAGTTCTTTTATTTTTGTTACAATATTCACTACTTCAAATACATTTGGTTTAGACTTTGATTTCCATTTTCTAGTAATTGCTTTTTTTTTGGCAACCACCGGAATTAAACTTAACAAAGCCTTCCTTTGTCTAAGCAATTCAGATCTTGTCCTCCAGCTCAAAAAATAATTTCTTTACTTGGATTCATTTGCTCACATAATATTTCTGGCAGAGTACTCTGAAGGGAATTTTTAAAATCTGCCAACTCATTACACTCCCAAAATGTATGTTCATAGTTACCTCTTTCTTCCCCATCATACCTCCAATGTTTGACATCTATCTGAGGAAAAATTCTCTGGAGTTTGGTTGGGGTATAAAAATACCTAAACAAACACTTCCAAGCAAAAATCCTAAATCATCTAGAATTTGCTGCATAGCTGGGAGCCATATATGTCATCCTATTGTTTCCTTGTGAATTGCGTATCCAGTTCCTCTTCTCAATCTTTTCTAACCTCATCTGATTGATTCTTATCATTATCATGCTATATTTTATACGCCCTACTAACTTTTTAACGCTCTACTAATTATCCCTTTTTAACAGCAGATTCTGTTCTAGATTCACCTAAAAATGCTACGGGAGTGGGTTTTTCACTTTTCACCAATCCCTTTCTCTTTGTCTATACTCTGATATAAATCCCTGATAGGGAAGTCAGTCTCTAACCTGCAGTCTAAGTGTCTTCTTAGCCATTCTTTGTCATTACTTCTGTTCTTGACTCTGGGTTTTTAGACTCTTCCCCTGGAGTCTAGTACTAGTCAACCTGTTAAGAGAGTTCTTGCATTGATAAGAACTAAATTCCCTTGAAATTAACTTATGGGTAATGTCCATATCCTGTCTCTGGAAACCTTCATCTTCAGTACAGATACTTTAGATTCTCAGATACTCCCCATAGTGTAAATAATGGATAAGATGGGAGGGATGGCAGTAGAAGCTAACAGAAAGTTACTGATCACTATACTTCACATATATGTGAGGATTTAAATACTCAGTGGGTGAAAACTGCATGTTAGAAGTCAAATTAATTCCAAATCTGTTCAAATTCAGCTTATGAAAGAAAGTTGCAAAAGATCCCATGATCCTTAAGGTGTAAGAAAACTCCACACCTTTCAGCCTCAGAACTTGGACCGAAGCTCCAAAAGCGGTGGTATTTCCATATTCATAATGGATGCGCATACCTCCAGCAGGGGTGGCTCGTGCTATCGGACTGCCGGTCTGCAGCCCTCCCATCTAGAAAAACAAAGAGAAAAAAATCTGTGAAACAAAAAATCCACTCAGACTGCCTTTAAAGGCAGTCCGGATGCAGAGAAAGAGGTACCCAGCAACCTTTGCTATAGGATACCCAGGAATCTGTGCGACTGCTTCCCTTGCAGACAGGGCCAATGAGGCATGAGTTGAGAGCTCAGGGCCATTGAGGAGTGAGCTGAGAGCTCAGGGCCAATGAGAAGTGAGCTGAGAGCTCTCTCTCTCAGCTCTCGCGGGAATTTCACTGCATGGGCAGATGGATTCTGTTGGTCGCTGCTGGCTGGATGGATTATGTGGCTTTGCTGGCGGATGGATTATGTGGCTTCACTGGCTGGATGGGCATCGTGCAGATGGATTCTGTGGCTTTGGACATGTTCTGTTGGTCAGTCGCTGGCTGCTGATATGTTCTGTGCATGAAACAGGTAGGTGAAGACGTGTGTGTGTGTGTGTGTGTGTGTGTGTGTGAAATGCCCCAGTTGCTATATACTGGTGGCTAGAGAGAACAAATGGTGGTGGGCAGAGATACTCAGCCTTGAACCCTGTACCTTGGATGCAGGTGGCAAGGACCTGAACTCCCTATCCACCACCATTTCTAAAACAATTTGCAGATTTTTGCCTCATATTTGTTCTGTTCCTCATAAAATCTCTGGTTTCTGTATCTACATTTTTCCTTGGCTTGCAAAGTCTGTAGTGCACTGGTGCACTGGTAGCATTGCTTCCTGACAACTACAGGTTCTCTGGTTTGATTCTTGGCTGGGGTGCCTTCTGTGTGGAGTCTGCATGTCCTCCCATCTTACAAAGATGTGTCTGGAGTTTCTCCCTGCTCTGCTGAAAATTGTCTTTTGTTCCAAGTCAGACTAGTTTCCTGGTTAAATGTTTAAAAATAACAGGCATTTGAATTTCAGACTTCATATTCTTCAGAAAGTACATGGTAACACAAAACTGTTTATTCTAGCAGATGTCTAAGTTTATAACATGGATATTTGAAATGTGTCCCTATTTTTGGGACTGTATTCCCCCATTATTGGCTTTGTTCATGTATTTTGTGCTAAGGTTGAGAGCTATCTATGGTGAGAACTGAATTTATTGAATGTTTGGGGGATGTATTCTCCCCCATTACTGGCTTTGTCCACATGTTTTTTGCTAAGAGGCTGAGAGCTATGGTGAGAACTGAATTCACTGAATATGTTTGAGAGCTGTATTCCCCCATTATTGGCTTTGTTCAGATGTTTTGTGCCAAGAGGTTGACAGCTATGGTGAGAACTGAATTCACTAAATGGTAGCCATTTAAGTTTGCCTTCCTCTCTTTCACAAAACAGCTGATTTGGCATAGTGGTACGTTTCTCTGACTGTTTTGCAAAGGGTCCCCTGGGTTAAAGACGTGGCAGTGAAATGTATGGTGGTAACACAGCATTTTATTCTAGCAACTTTCCAACATTGTACAAGCAATGTTTAAAATGTGTCCCTGGTTTTTGGGCTTTTGCCCCCCCCCCCCCATCAATAAATTTCAGCTTTTTCAAGATTTCTTGTGCTGCAAAGTTCAGAGATACAACTGTGTGTCTAGTAGATTTTACAAGGAGCTGAGAGCTGCAGGGGAACAAAACGTTAGTGCTGCTTATTCTGAGTCTGCTTGCATTGTTAATAGCACAACAGGTAGTGTACTTGCTTTTGATGCAGAAGGTTGTGGGTTCTACTCCCACAGTAGATAGATGCATTGCTGATACTGTACTGTGTTGTAAAGTGGGTGGATGCTACAGTCCTTTTTGGCAAAGATACCTAGAGTAGTAACTATGAACCTGTTATCAGTTTGCCATACAGTCCCTATTGCGATATTACTAGCTTATCATTTTTTTAATGCATGCAACATAGGCAATTTATTCCTCAAGGGCAACAGGCACTTTATTTGTAGATGAATAAACAATGACATATAAAGTTGTTTGCTAGCAGCAACCTCTTCATTGTTACAGATTTATTTAATGTGGAATTATTTAGATGACTTTTACACTTCAGATATTGTGCATATTTACTGATACTGGTGGAATGTAGAAGGTTGAGTAGACTTTTATGATGGAAATGTTCTGAATTGGGTAGTTTTGTCATTGGTGCATGCATTTTGTTTCATTGTTTACTAATGTTCAAAACAATAAATTTAAAACGCCCTCTAACAACTGTACTGTATTGTACAAGGAATACAATTTAATACAATCGGGAAGGTGTATCAAAGAGCATGTGTATGTTTCGTGTTCAAGGGGCCTATGATTTGAAAACAGCCCAAAGTTAATCTTTATCTGCCACTGGCAAAATGTATTTTCTTTGAATGTGGGTTTCAATGCTGTTTCAATGCATGTGAGTTTCAAGGGCAAAGAAGTTTTAATGCTAAGTCTGTTTTCATTGCGAGACTGCATTGCTTTGTTTAGCAGATATCTATTGGGGTTTGTGCTGTAAAAATGCAAAATAAAACTTTCAAATGAAATCCAAATCATTGCAGAAGTAAAGCAATATGCACATTACAGTGTTTATGGTAAATGGGGCAAAATAACCAAGAAACTGGACACTGGAATGGTTGCAGGGGGGAGGCTCCAATCAACCATGATTTTGAGAGGGGAAGGGCAGCAAACTCAGACAGCCCTGGTTGAACTATATTAAAGTTACTAAATGACAGACATTGAGTTTTATGTCACAACCTTCAGAAAAATGCATGCTAAAGCAAGACCTGTTATTCTATCAACTGTCTTAAGTTTATACAAGAGAAATTTTTAGTAGTGTTTGTATGTTCCCCCAATATATTTGGCCTTGTCCAGAATTCCTGCATTAACAGGTTGAGAGGTACATGCAAATAAAATTGCTTTATAGAATTAGGCATATCCAAACCTCTCAACTGTCCCTGATTTTGGCTCAAAATGTTGCTCTTCCCCTAATAATCCCTCTGCAAAATGGCAATTTTGGAAGAAAATATGGAGGGTTTACAATTAATAAATAACTGTAACAATCAGTTATAGATTACTTTTATTTCAGAAATGCATGTAGATTCTTTTATTTTGTCAGCTGCTCAAGTTAGCAGTACTAATATTAAAAGTGTCCCTTCTTTGACAGGTTCCCAGCTGTATTGTATGGCTATTTTATATTTTTGCATCACATTTTTGGTCCATTTTTCATAAAATTGTGTTTTTTTGGCAAATTAGTGGCAAATCATTAAAGACTGAAGTTAGAAAATAATGAAAGACATTTGAGTTTCAGATTTTGTAACTTTCAGAAAATTCATACTAATACAAGACCTACTATTCTATTATCTTTCTAAGTTTATAAGAGCAATATTTAGAAATCGTCCTTATTTTTGGTCTTTTGTCCCACTTCTATGTATGGCTTTGTCCAGATGTCTTGCTCTGAGGTTGAGAGGTATGACAAATGTGTCAGGGCCATCGCAGTCAGCCAGAGACATTTCAAATTGTGACAAACTTGTTGCACCCCACTCCCCCATGTAGTGACTCTGGATGTGTCTAAGCAAGGCAAGGAGCAGTTATGCAGTGTAAATGTGCAGATTATTCCCCCCCATCCAAGGTAAACACAAGTACTACAGTGGCTTTTCATCTGTCATTGATTTTGCAGAATGTTCTGGTTTCTGTCATTTTTATACTGTTGATATATGCTTATTATTATTCAAAAAGTGCCTTTTACTCTGTGTTTAAGTAGCAGTGCTTTAATGACCATCAGGTAAGCTTGTCTGATATTATAAGATGCAAGTAAGTTTTAATAAGCAGTATTGCCAACATTGAAAGCCTTTCTGTTGTTGCCATGCAGAGAATACTTACATAACTAGATAATGTATAAGCCTTAGGTATTGAAATGCATATGACAGTATTTGTAATAAAGGCCAGGATTAGATTATGTTAAGCTCATTACAGGCTTTACCTGCAAACTAAACAGAATGCCAATCTATCATGCATGGTCCATATCCTATGCAGTAATCCTTTAAGCAATATATGTTGAGCTTGTTTCTTGTTTGCTTTTCATTTTTTACTTTGATCATGTTTTCCCCATGAAACAAGTAGATAGATGTCAGGCAGCAGGTCTTTTTTGAATAAGAAACATTTTTACAAATGAGGGTATCACAGAGATTGCTACTTTCAGCATGTTACTTGGTACTTTAATAAAGCTGAATATAAATTATAATTAGAACTGGAGTGCAAGGAGAAGTGATTTGAGTTAAGTGCTGCTTGTTTTTCTTATACTTGATTTTGACTGGCATTCCAGTAATGTATTTAAAAAGTAATTTATTTTTCATGCCTCACATCCTTTTTGTTTCCATCTAGATATTAAGTAAGCTGTCATGCAGCCAATGGATTGAAATATTTTTTTTCTTCTAGACTTCATTTTGTCTTGATTGGACTCCCATAATGATGGTTTGGCACCCAGGGCAGCGTATTTAATTAAAGTTTTTGTGGTTTTGAGCATAGCTCCTCCCCTTTCTAGTTGGTCACACGCATTCCCATTGACCACACCCATTCAGCTGTCTCCTGCAACCCCCACTTTGATTTGAAGTCACCAGCTGCCACTGACCTCCAGACTAGTAGCACAACATAACGCATCTGAGATACTTCAGGTGCAGATAACATTGGGTAAGACAGTGATTCAGGTTGTAGCCTGCTATAGGTCCCCAACCATGTCCCAAGACTCACACTTCACTTTCCTAAGCACCCTGGAGAATATTAGGGTCCAACCTAACACTCTGATACTGGGCGACTTCAACTAACCCTCCATTAACTGGGAAAACTACTCATGTACCAATACACTTGCCCAACATTTCCTGGAATTCATTAATTCCAATGCCCTGGACCAATTTGTTCTTACCCCCACTAGACGTAGCAACATCCTTGACCTGGTCATTACTAACATGGACGACCATTGCTCTACACCAATAGTCAACTCCTCCCTGGTTAGATCCGGCCACAAACTAATCACCTTGGAAATCCACATCCCTCCCACCCCCCTCCCACCACCACAAAGGTAACTCCCATGAAAAACTTCTCCAAAGCTAACTTTGGGCTTCTAAAAACAGAGGTGGCTAACTTCACGGCACCCATGCAAATGGAGAATAGTTGCATGACCACTGAACCATACGCCAGTGCACTGTACGTACACGTACACAAATGCATGGATCTCACCATACCCAATAGAACCAAGATGCTCTCCTCCAAAAAAAGGAAGTTAATCTGGTGGTCCCCTGCCATAAACAAACTCTACAACAGAAGGGAAACTGATGTGGAATAAAGTGAAGTCCCAAGACTAGAAAAACTCCATTATCAGCCTCAACAAAAAGTTGAGATCCCTCATAAAATCCTCTAAAGTTAGCTATGAAAACAGAATTGCAGCAGATAGTAAAGACAACTACAAGGCCTTCTATAGTTATGTAAAGAATCTCCACGGCAATACCCAGATTTGCTCTGAGCTACTGCATAATGGTACCTCCTATACCGAGCCAACAGATATTGCCAATATACTGGCCGATAGATTCAGTGCCAACTTTACCTCCCCCAAAGGACCAATCATAATCCCAGTAGATTGCCTGGCACCCAATATTACTGCTGCACAGGTTAAAACAACACTGTCCAAGGCCAAGAATACAGCTTCTATGGTACCTGACAATATTCCTGGCTGTGTTCTACATGAACTACAGAGTGAACTGGAACCTCACCTGTGTGCCTGTTCAATCACAGCCTCACCTCAGGCTTTGTCCCTACAAAATGGCCCACTGCTACAGTCATCCCTTTACACAAAGGAGTGACTACAGACCCTGGGAGCTATCGCTCCATTAGCCTGACGAGTCCGATTATGACAGCTAAGGAATGCATCATCATGGACCTAATAAACAAAGATAGTTTTGTGAAGGGTATATCATGCCTGCTCAACTCGGTCGACTTCTTTGAGTCAATCACCAGAGCTGCGGATGAAGGCAAGGTGGTTCATATAGCCTATCTTGATCTGGTCAAGGCCTTTTATACCATTCCCCATTTAGGAGTCATAGAAAAACTCACTAAGCTAGACACCAACCCCTATATCACTAGGTGGGTTGCAAACTGGCTCACAGATAGAACCCACAGTGTGAAAGTATCTGACTCCAAGTCAGACTGCCGACCAGTCATGAGTGGAGTCCCACAGGGTTCGGTCCTGGGTCCTCTCCTGTTTGGTATCTACTTCTCTGAAGTCCAGGCCAACATGAAGGGACTCTGGCTGACAAAATTCACAGACAAATGCAAGTTGGGAGCTATTATTAACTCCCCAAGTGATGTTGACATCCTACAGAAAGGCCTCACTGAGACCAATAACTGGTGTCAGAACCATGACTTTAAGCTCAATGCCAAAAAATGTGTCATCATCCACTTTGGGAAAAACCCGGTTCCCATGAATTACCACATCGATGGTGGTCCACTGAACACAGAAGGTATTATAAGAGATCTGGGAACACAGGTTGACAGCAACCTCTCTTTTGACCACCACATTGCTACTGTCATCAGAAAGTCCTATGTGGCATATCTCATTACTAAGGGTTTTGCGTCCAGGAAGAAGGAGGTCATTGTGTCCCTCTACTCTTCCCTCATTAGTCCAATCATTGAGTACAATGCCCCATTTGGCATGTACCTCACTAGACACCTGCAACAACTGGAGAGGCCACAAAAGTACCTCACAAAGAGGATCCTAGGCCTTAAACACTTGTCCTATATGGACAGACTCAAAAAACTCCAACTATTCTCTGTCTCATATCGCATACTTAGAGGTAGTCCTGCTTGACTTACAAAGCCATGTCTGACCCAGCTCTGTTAGAAATGCTACATCTAAAGAAATCCCAATCCCTCTGCACCACACGCTCCAGAGACCTCAGCCTCATTATCACAATCAACAGAACATGCTGTAGGGACAGGTTCATAACTCAGAGACTGCCCATGCTATGGAATAAACTTCCCATACATGTCAAGTAGAGCACCTCACTGGCCCTATTCAAGAGAAATCTTGATGAGTGGATGGGAAATAGAAAATTCACCCTGGGGATCACTCAAATGGCTCTACTCGACAGAAGAACTGGGATCTAATGTCAGGTGGCATGATGCCAGGGTAATCCTATGGGATAAGCTTGTAAAGGCTCCAGGGCCATTAGCCTAGTACACACCTATGTACCTATCAATGCACACACACACACACACACACACACGCACACACACACATATATATATATATATATATATATATATATATATATGAATGCGAACATCACTCGATTAGGCTGTGTCGTGAATTGAAGATGCATAAAGTCGGAAACACAGATGTCGAAATAATCAATCGAACGGTTTTAACATGGGTTGAGGTAGGTGTACAGTATTATTCCCTACTACAACCATCTTCCCTACCTCGACCCATGTTAAAACCGTTCCTCGATTGATTATAAAGTCTTCGACATCTGTGTTTCGACCTTATATATATATATATATATATATATATATATATATATATATATATGGGTTATAAAAACTACATATTTTTTGTAATATTCTATTGTGTACATAT
Organism: Protopterus annectens; assembly: GCF_019279795.1. Lineage (NCBI taxonomy): Eukaryota > Metazoa > Chordata > Ceratodontiformes > Protopteridae > Protopterus > Protopterus annectens. The sequence continues at coordinate 1,130,528,595 of NC_056747.1, forward strand.
ATTTTCTTTTAAACTAACCCATTAATAGGGTAGCAAAACCTGGAGCAAACCCAACCTTCATTGATGTACCTTTCAACAGCAAAAAGTAACTGTCACTAACATAGAAAAAAATTGTTTTGCAAGCACAAGCAATGAAGCCACCAAAGGTCGCAGACATAGGTCTGAAACTAGACCAGTACGTCCTAGGTGACCCCCTATCTGTGAAATAATGAGCATTCCCAGAGGAGACTGTAAGTTCTTATGTACTTTAGGGAGACAGTAAAATAGAGGGACCCTTGGATTACTTATATATAATCTTTCCATGTTTTAGCAGACAAAATGCCTTATGTTATACTATTTTTCAAAATCACCACTAGAGTTGCCTGTATATCACTTAAAATACTGTCTGTAACTTCAAACATTCAGCCATATTGTCCAGCAACTAGTAATGCATTTTGAGACACAAATCTTTAGATATGGCAGCAACATTACCTCCCTTGCCAGCAGGTTCAATAGCTAAATTCACATGTAGAGACATGCCTTGGAATTTGTTAAAATCCTTATCGCTCATGCTAATTACCTAATGCAGGTTGGTCAATTACTGAGACTGTAAGAAAACGTGATTCAGAGAGATAGGTATAGCCTCACTTAGAAAGACCTCATTACTGGCTCATTAACATGTGTTTGAATTGAACATTGTGCTGTCAGACGTGACCATGCTAGTGTTTACACACACATTCACTCATCCATAAACAAGCCCCCACCTACACTCTCTCACTCTCACAGAAACATTCACCCAATCATGCATACATACTGCAACACACACAAGTATATACATACATTAGCCACACTGACAATTCTCTACATAAACTCCACCAGTGCGACCATCCAGGCAAACACACACACACACACACACACACACACACACACACACACACACACACACACACATTTTCAGATAATCTCATTCCTAGCCTTACAGACACGTGCACAGATGTCCACACACAAGCAGACACTAACACACCCCTCCAACCTCATGCCTTCTCTGAACTTACCTTTACCATGAGTACTCCCATAAGTATGAACGGGAGATCACTGTCTTTTTATGGCGTCACTATTTTCCTCCTAGCGTAACATTTTTTAGCTGAGTGATTGTCTCAGCTGTACAAACTGGGAGACGTGGACATTTCTGGGGGAGAGTGCATCGCTCATTAGCATTAGCCACTTCCCTGACTGCTACATTAGCATGCAGCTTCACCTATAGACTATTCTCTGTGCTGAGGTGAAAACCTCAGTGGTAGATTGGTCTCTGAATCAGAAAGGCTAAGGACACTGAAAACTGGTCTCTGAATCACAAAGGCTAAGGGCACTGTGAAAATTGGTCTCTGAATCAGAAATGCTAAGGACACTGTGACAATTTTGAGATTTTAAGTATTTTTTCTCTGTTTATTTGCTAAGTTTTTCTGCATAGCTGCCTAGCTTGAGCATTTTCTGGCTTGTTAAACTTGATTTCTGTATTAGTAGCTGTATTTAGAGCACAACCAAAAGCTGTTTGCTGAAATTCATGTTTGCACTTAATTTTAAATCGTTTTTTTCTTAAAACTTGCATATTTTCTGTCCTTGACCTAGCACTCTTGTGTGGGGTCATTTACTGCACTGTTATAACTTGATATTACTTGTGAACCTCTGCTATCTCTGTAGTAAACAAAAACAAAAAAAAAAAATCTTGCTTTTTTCCCACTTTTCTGAGAGTTAAAAAAGTTCAGTTACAGGCTTGCTGTTCCTGAACTGTTTGAAAGTTTCTGTGAGGCCATTTTTGCTTGGGCTGGAGGAGGGTCTCTCTGTTGATCAGTGGCAGTGACTAACATTGAGCAGCTTCCCTGCCTCCCGTAGAGGTGGTTACTGACTTGAAACTGTAGTTTTATTTTCCCTTTTGGGTCTATTCCTGCTTCTTTCCAGCCCCTGCTATCAAGCACGCTTTAACGTGCTTTAGCCTTAGCGCGGAGTTGCCACTAGAGCAGCATCGGGCAGCGCCGGTTAAACAAGGTTAAACTCTTTCTGGCTCCAGAAAGTCTGTTCTTCAATTTTTCCCTTAGAACTGCTCTGTTAGGAACCTAAACAGTTTACACCTACACTAAAAAGTGCAGCACTTGTTCCAAATAGCTTTTCTTCTCAAAAGCTCAGCACTTGTCTTATAAGCATATCCCTTGTCTTATAAGCATTCTCTTTGCAGGTCAAGCACTCCTATATTATACAAATCTCTCACTAGCAAAACCCCCCAGGAGTGCCACTTCCCTGCTAAGCCCACTACTTTTCTGTCTCATACCAACTCATAATTCTTTCTAGCATGTCGAAGGGTCAGATGCTGGCGTCCTCTCCTGCCCAGTTGGTGAATCTGGGAATTCTGAGACAATGTTACAATTGTCTCATGTACATGGACAACCCTCTCCTCCTCCCACGTAACACTAACACGTGTGAGAGATGCAGCTATTTAGCCAGACTGGAGGCTGAGCTCTCTCAACTCAGGACTGGCAAGACCAGGCAGGAGGAGAAGGCAACTACACACACCACAATACCAGTCTCACAGAACTCAACCACACCACTGAATCAAACACACTAAGACATACTCGGAGGCTCTGAGTAAAAATTTACCTAAACAGCAGAGGCCTCCAAAGCAGACACCCAAGCAACTGCAAACTCAATACACCACACAAACAACACATAAACAACAAAATCAGTGTGCAAAGCAGTCACTGCCCTTAAGGCCAAATACAACACCAAACATACTTGTCATAGGTGACTCCATAGTCAGACACACTGACGTCCCGCTCACCAGACTGAGTAAGGAGAAGGTCACAGTAAGCTGCCTGTCGGGCGCTAGAATCCGCCACATAACACAAGCACTCAGGTCTCTCAACAGCAGGTACAAGTGACTCAGTCATTGTCCACGCTGGTGTCAACGACCTGAGACGCACCTCCTTGGACTACATGAAAAGAGACATTGAGGAGGTCTCTGATTATGTAGCCCAGGCAGGTATGACCCTGACCTTGAGCAGTATCCTACCTTCACCTAGAATGATGCCACAATACAGTGATAAGATGATCAGCTTTAATAATTGGCTTAAATTCTGGTGTCATTCAAAGGGGATCCAATGTCTGTCTGCCTGGGATGACATGCGGGACAAGCCACGCTGCTTCGCAAGGGATGCCTTGCACCTGTCACCCCTAGGCTTCCGGATATTGGCAAAGGCTCTTGCCACCCCAATAGTGCCTTTTTTAGGCAAGGCTCAAATTCTAAACCTACCAACCTAGAACACAAAAAAGTAAAAAAAAACTAAGGGTAATGCTGCTCAGTGCCAGAAGTCTCAATCTCAAGATGCATGCACTCGAGGCCCTTCTCAGTATGGAGAACATCGATGTCTGTGCTGTGACAGAAACCTGGTTCAAGGCTCCTGAGAGCACCCCAGCACTAGCAGGTTTCACCTCATATCATGCGTTCCGGCCCCAAAATCCGGACAACACCAAGAAAGGAGGGGGGTGTCCATATTCATAAAGGACACCCACACCTCAAGGTTGGTGGCAACGCACGATGCATCGGAGACCATCCAGGTGCAATTAACCATAGGCAAGACTGCTCTGCAATTTGTAGCATGTTACAGGCCACCCTCTCAAACTCAGGAACCTCACATGGCCTTCCTGAAAACAATGGAGGGATAAATGTATCTCCAAACACCATCATACTAGGTGACTTCAACTACCCTAATATAGACTGGGAACACTACTCAAGCCCAAACACTCTAGCCCAAAGGTTCCTGGAGTTCATAAACTCAAATGCCATGGAACAACTAGTCACCATCCCCACAAGAGGAGAAAACATACTTGATCTCATCATCACGAACATGGGATCAAAATGTTCAACACCGGAAGTATACCCCTCACTGGTGAGATCAGATCATAAACTAATTTCGCTGGAGGTCCTCATCCCGCCCCCACCTGAAATAAAAAGACCACAGTGAAAAACTTCTCAAAAGCCGACTTCACACTTCTAAAACTAATGTGGTCTCCTTTAAGGCCCCTGAGCCAGTGGTAAACATTACTCAAACCGCTGAATCACTTACAAATGCCTTCTACCAGCACCTATAGGACTGCATGGATCAGGCAATCCCAAACAAAACTAAGACTCTTTGTACCAAAGGCAAGCATCCAGTCTGGTGGACCCCAGCCATAAACAAGCTCTACAACAAAAGGAGGATGCTACTACAAGATAGAGAAAAATCCTTGAAAGGTAAGACACCTTTGATCATTATAAGTAAAAAACTAAGAGCTCTCATAAAATCATCCAATGCAAATTTTGAGAGAAAAATCACCAAGGACTCAAAAGACAATCATAAGGCCTTCTTTAGCTATGTTAGAAACCTAGGAGGAAACTCCCAGATATGCTCAGAATTAGTTCAAAATGATGTGAAGATTACTGAACCTACACACATTGCCAACATACTGGCTGACAGGTTCAGTGCAAACTTCTCCCCCCCCCAAAGGAGAGATATCTATACCAGAGGACTGTAGCCCCCCAAACATCTCCAACACCCAGGTGAGAACTGCTCTCTCCAAAGCAAAAAACACAGCATCCATGGGACCGGATGGTGTCCCCGGCTGTGTGCTCCACGAACTCAATGAGGAATTAAACCCGCAGTTAGGACAGCTGTTTAATCTTAGCCTCACCTCAGGATACGCACTCAAGGAGTGGCGACGCGACTGTGGTCCCACTTCACAAGGGCGGTGCCTCCACCGACCCTGGAAATTACCATCCCATTAGCTTGACAAGCCTTATCTGCAAAGCCATGGAGAGGATCATAATGGAACTCATAAATAAAGACATAGGGAACTTGCAGACTTTGGATCCAACCCAGTTTGGCTTTGTCAAAGGCAGATCATGCCTTTTAAACTTGGTTGACTTTTTCGAGACAGTCACCAAGGCCATTGATGAGGAAAGGCAGTCCATACAGCCTACCTTGACCTGGCAAAGGCCTTCGACACAATACCCCACTCAGGTATCATCGAAAAACTCATCAGCTTGAATGTAAACCCATACATCACAAGATGGGTTGCAAACTGGCTAAGTGACAGAACCCACAGGGTCAGAGTTGCTGGAGCCATGTCAGACTCAAAGCCTGTCACAAGTGGTGTCCCACAGGGATCAGTCCTGGGTCCACTCTTGTTCGGCATCTACTTTTCTGAAGTACAAGCAAACACAGGAGGGTTATGGCTGACAAAGTTTGCAGATGACTGCAAACTGGGCGCCATAGTCGAAAACACATCTGACACAGATATCCTTCAGAAGGGCCTCACAGAAACGGATAACTGGTGCCAGAGCCATGGCCTAAAGTTAAATGCCAAGAAATGCATAGTCATACCCTTCGGGAAAAACAAGGTTACCCCTAGCTACCATATAGGTGGCAATCCACTGAGCACAGAAGAAGTCATCAGGGATCTGGAGACCCAGGTTGACAGTAGCCTTTCGTTTGACACTCATGTTGCTAAAGTAGTTAGGAAAACCTTCTACATTGCCCACCTGATCATGAAGGGATTCACATCTAGATCAAGGGAGGTCATCGTCCCCCTGTACTCATCACTCATTAGACCTATGATTGAGTACAATGCCCCATTCGGAAAGTATCTGACCCGACACCTGCAGCAGCTGGAAAGGCCCCAAAAGTTCCTCACCAAAAGGATAAAGGGTCTCAAAAATATGTCTTAGCTCTATTCAGTCTCATATCGCTTGCTCAGAGGTGACCTGTGCCTGACATATAAGGCCATGTCAAACCCCGATTTGATGAATATGCTTCACCTCAAAAAATCTAGATCCCTCAGAACCACAAGGGCGGGAGACTTAAACCTTGACACGGTTATTAATAGAACGTGCTGGAGGGACAGATTCATCACCCAGAGACTCCCTATGCTGTGGAACAAAATCCCGGTACATGTGAGGCAGAGCACCTCGCTGGCCTTGTTCAAGAGGAATCTTGACCAATGGATGGGGGATCGCAGATATACCCCAGGGATTACTTCAGTGTCACTGCTTGACAGAGGCACAGCAAAATAATAGGCATAGTTTTATTCAAACTAAAGGGGTGGCGAAAGCCAAGTAACTATGGGCTAGGCTTATAAATGCCCTTGGGCAGATAGCCTAGTACGAACCTATGAACCTATAATTGGTCTCTGAATCACAAAGGCTAAGGACACTGAAAATTGGTCTCTGAATCACAAAGGCTATGGACACTGTGAAAATTGGTCTCTGAATCACAAAGGCTAAGGACACTGTGAAAACCTTCTGAACTACAGCTTTTGCATTGCACTAAACCTTTCTGAATCCCAGCCATGGTCTTAATAGCTCTCCATTCATTTACTATTAAACTGTACTTAACAGCATATTTTTTGTTTTCTTAAAATATTGGATAACTTCTGTTCTGACATTACAGTACACTAAAAGAATAACAAGAGAAAGAGGTGTAAAACTTGTCCAGCTGTCCAGGAAACAAACAGTGTCAGACATGCCAGGATCTTTGTCAGGAAAAAAGTATTTTAAGATGCATTTTTCAAACAAAAACAGTCCAAACGGATATCTGAAAGTAAAGCCCTGAAGACAGGAACAGATTTGAGACCCTATGAAAAAACATGAACAGAAATGTCAGATAAAGTAGAGTTCTCCAACCTTATAACATTGCCAGTGACTGTATCAAATGAAAACTCAGGCAGCAGACCTTTGTCTACGGTTGGATGGGGAATAAAAGTGGTCTACAGTAATTCTCCACAGTACTAACAGTGGAAATAGCAGCAGTTCCTGAAAAAGAAAATTAAATTGCAGTATTCTGGATGTTACTTTTATCACCTTTAGGTTAAGAAGATATGGCACTTTGATAAAACCCTTTCTAGAAAAATACTTCTACAGTGCTTTGTTCTTGTTGTATTACTTTTTCCCAAAGCGCTCTTTTAGGAGTTCATTCCCTGCACAACAATCATTTGTCCCAGTATATGGACTTCCCCTGCCCTTGAGTATCTGGACCTTCCTTGACTACTTCCCTCAAGCCCTACAAGTTAGAATCTGAGAGTTGACCAGCCTCATCTTCTTATTGGTGGACCTCCACAACTCCCATTGCAAAAGAGATCTGGTACCTTCTACCAGTGGTGCTTCAAATTCTGCTGGACTAGTGCCACCTACCACTTCCCTTGAAGTAACCCCTTCAGCCGCTGTGGCTCAGTTTCCAGTTTACTGTTACTGACCAGCTCCTCCACTCAAGTACCAGCCTCAGTTAAAGATGTAGGTCTCTCTCTTCCACCATCCCCATATCTTTGGCTTCATACCTGACTACATGTATCAGCATGCACACAAGGCACTACATTGTCAAAATCATTCCCTTTTAGGACATCTGGAGGGATATATACCCACTTGCCCCATTCTCAAGTCATATAAACTCTTGCCAAAGGTATCTGAAAAGGTGTGCCTCCAAGACCCTAATTACAGAACGTTGCCATGCAAATATAGCTCCTTTTTGACCCCTATCTGCTATTAGCTATGGTTATGCCTGAGGCAGTGCCTCTCTTAATATTGACCTATTTCCCTTCCACCAACATATGATACAGACTTCAGTGGTAGTTTCATACAGCTGTTGTCAACATGCAACCCATTGTTATCATACTGATTACCCTGTTTATTGTTTCCTGAGATTTTTGTTCGCCATCCTGACTCACTGAAGAGTGAGACAGTACCTGCCACATTCAGTTACACTTATAACATGCAACCCCCAAACTTGGGCATGAAAAACAAACTTTGGCTTCCTCCTTTTCCTGACAAACCTGATGTGATAGCTTATGCTGTTTCCTGTGGGTTCTTGCTGGGTACCTCCTGATATGCAGTAGCAACCCACTAGTTGGACAGAGGTCACCCTTCTTCCCCATCTCCTCAGCAGTGTCACACACCCAGTCTGCCATCCAAATCATCATGTCCTCATGTAGAGTACTTAGGGCTTGTTTCCTCTCCAAAAGATCTTCAAGCATTTCAAATGTATTGACTCTTACACAAGCTCACCCATCTATGAAAATATGTGTTGATTTCTGCAATATAGTCATTCACACTATCATCCCACTTTCTTTTGTGCTCTCTGAACATTTTTCCTATACATTTCTGGAATTAGGCTAATGCACACAAGCAAACATTTAACTTCGGTATGATTTAAACAGCCATCATTACTAAGTTTAGAAACTGCTTGAATTGCGTTACCCATGAGAAAAGGAGATAAAAACCTTCACTCTCTGCCCTTGATGAACTAGGGATTGAATGCACACCTTTCAAATGCCCCTGTAAAACGTGAAATAATCTCTTTCTTTATACTATGGGAAACATTTTTTTGTACTGACCCAGGCTTCTAGGGTTTACCTTCATCATTTCCATGACTCATGTCTCTCTGGTGACTGGTCAGTATATGCTTTTCATGTTGGCACTATTCTCTGTCTCTTTTCTGCTTCCAACTGCTGTATCTTCTTAAATTCTTAACTGTTTAGAGTTTCATCCATCACATCTCTACTTCCAGTCTTTTTAATTCCATTTAGGTTTTGAGGTGTGCTGTGAAAGGACTAGACAGTCCCTCTTCTGCAAGATGTACGCCCACTGCACCTACCAGGCTATCTCCTAATTTATTAAGCTATGTTCCAACTGAACACAGGAGCGCACATGTCCTCCTTGGACACGCTGGCACGAACAGTTCTTTAGCTTTATGCTCTTTAGTCACCTGTGACAATGACATCTTAGTGTAATCCTCAGATGAGCTCATTTATGCCTACTCCTACACTAACATGAAAAAACATATCGTTGTGCAAAACTCTCTGTATATTTACCTCATGGCCGAAAGAGTATATACCCACTTTTTAGTGACAAAGTTGCTTCAAGTTAAATGAGTTCCATTCCAATATCTTTGCCGCTTGCCACCGAATGTTATGGATGACCCACAGCTACCCTTATGTGATGGTCTGTCTGGCACTGATGGAGGTTTGACTTCCTCCACTGCAAATCAGCGTACCACCAGGGTATGTGGGGGACATGAGATATGATCCTTGAATCCTCTCCACTGCCACAAATGTGTTGAATCCTCTCTCCACTGCCACAAATGTGCCTACTGGCCACCAGAGGGATAGTTTCTTGATTCACACCACTGGAACCAATAGGTTAAACTAAATGAAAGTGTCCAGAAATCTGACACCAAATGCAAGCTGACCCTAACAGCATAAATAGAATATACGCTGCTGCTTTGAATATGATTTTGCAAAATCCACATACAGACTATGACTACACACTAAACCCTTACAGATCTGGGTCTCTGGCCTACCACCCCAGGCCCCTCTATCTGTGATTCACAGTATTTTCAGAGCCCCTTACCTATGGTAACTGCCTTTCAAACAAATGATTACTGTCACACACATACATGCATGAACATGCACGCAAACAAAGGCTGGTAGTATTATCTAATCCCCCACACTTTTCCTGCTGGTAAGAAAAGAATACCAGCACCGTAAATATGGCTAGGGGGCCAAGCACACCAGTATCCATACCACCCCTGATTTATAGCACATAAAATAATAATAATCATAATAATCACAAAATAGTAATGTGTTCAGTGACCTGGACAGTTAGACATGTATGCTATAGCCTGACAACTTCTAGTGCTAAATAATACCCACTCCTAGATTATATATAGCAATAAATAAATAACTGCCAAGCCACAAAAATCACAGACGAGAAAAAATAAACACTTTCCTTAAACAATAAAGAAGTCAAGACACACATTAAATATCTTGAAATATTCACTACACAAGAAACAGAAAACAATACTCAGTTGCACAAGACAAAATATTTAAACAGAAACTCTAACTACGGTAGATAAGTATTCTAGGTGTTTCTAACTGAAGAAATACTGGACCTAACTTATGATAAGTTACCAAAATACTACGCAAGTCAGAATACAGACAGCAGCTTACATAGATTTGGTCACTTCAATGCCTTCCAGCAAGACTACCTTTCCACTGGTTTCAGCTAATACATTTATTTATTTATTTACATTTGTTGACCAGGAGTGTTCAACTGGACGTAGGTCCATGTTCAGCGGAGGCCCGGGGAGAAAAGCTCCACAGTTAAAATAAACAGGCAGTAGTTAAATTGGATTACATAGCGATTAACAATTTAACATAGCAAATAATTACAAACATATTTACAGATGAAGAACATAGCACATCAGTAGACAACTAGAATCTTTATCTGTGAAGTACATAACAGACATTAACAAATGTTACAATAAGAAGTTCCTGCTGTATAAAAAGTACTAGGCTTATGAACATCTGAGCTTGCTATAATCAAGGTAGTTAGTGGGGTGGAAAGAAAGGTAGTGGTTGGATGGGGTGGGTGATATTAGAGTGGGAGTTGCAAGGGCATAGCCAGCATGTTTTTAGGTGAGCTTTTAGTAAAGTTTTGAAGTGAGTGCATGATGGTACAGAGGTAATTGTGGGTGGGAGGGAGTTCCATAATTTGACTATGGCGCAAGAGAATAGTGCTTCACCGGTAGAGTTATTGGCTTTAGTGATCTGCAAATGATTTTTGTTTCTGGATCTTAGTGGTCTGGTGGTGTGATAGGGTTGGAGTAGATTCTGGAGGGATGGGACATTTAGCAGATGGTTTACTAGTTTGTGGGTGAGTGATGGTTGATACCATTGAAGGAGGTGAGGGAGTTCAATACATATATATTCTAGTATATTCTCTTTTTTCCCTATGGGATCATCTGCTTCTTCCCACACAATAAAGAAAAACTAACACTAAACAGAACTTTGCATACATCTATTAAATGCATGCATAATTAATTGTTTGCATCTGGCACCTTTCATATCTCTGGGCTCAAAGGTTATTTGATCCAGTTTTATAACCCTGACCCCCCCCCACCACCACCACCACCAATACCATTAACATGCAAGCAAATACTTCTTTCCAAAAAGAGAAATCCATGGTATCCCTCAAGGTCTCAGTAAAACCCAGTATGCAACCTATACTGGGTCAAAAACAAACCAAAAAGAAGCTTTGCAGCGTGGAGGGTGTGATGTTCACTCCTTGAATTATGTTATGCACCTATTTCACTAATAAAAATTGAACTGTAAAATACATAAAATACATACTACAAAATAATAAAATAGAAAATAGCAGGTAGTCCACAGTTGAGTTAAAAGTGGAACATCCTTTATTGAAGCACAGAAACAAGCAACCCTAGTTGAGTATAATGAAAAACATCAAAAACATCCATTATTTATGTATAATCACGTTATGTGGAGCAAGGGAGTAGTTACAGTGGGTGGTTCTGTTAAGAGCGATAAAGGCATTAAATTCATTCCTTTAACCAAGTCTCCCTTCCCCCATAACACCAGAGTGTAAACTGAGACTGCTACCTTAGAAATGAAATTAAAAAGCTAGAGACAAATTAAAATATATAATACAAGGCCAGCTTATTAAGACTAACCTACTAATCCAAACTTTATTAATTAAGAACCTAACTCACTAACAAAATATTTGACTAATTAATTAACTAACAAAAAGATCTACCACTAGACATCTATTGGAATAAATATTAATACTTATAAACTGAAACACTTTTAATGAAGATTGCTTTCGCTTGTTAGTGAGTTAGTTTCTTAGTTTCTGAGCTAGTTTCTTAATTAATAAAGTTTGGATTAGCAGGTTAACCTCAATAAGCTGTTCTTATATTATATATTTAACTTGCTATAGCTTTTTAGTTTCATTTCTAAGGTAGCACAGTCTCAGTTTACATTATGGTGTTAAGAGGGAAGAGGGACTTGGTTAAAGGAATCAGTTTAAAGCTTTTATTGCTGTTAACAGAACCACTATTTGTAACCACTCCCTTGCTCCAAATAACCTGATTATATATAAATAATGAATGTTTTGGATGCTTTTCATTATACTCATCTAGGATAGCTTGTTTGGGTGTTTCAATAAAGGATATTCCACTTTTAAGTCAACTGTGGACTACCTACTATTTTCTATTTTATTATTTTGTAGTACGTATTTTATGTATTTTACAGTTCGATTTTTTATTAGTGAACTAGGTGCATAACATAATTCAAGGAGTGAACATCACACCCTCCACACATTAAAGTTTCATCTTTTTTCTTTTTTTTTTTCAAATTATTTCCCATGACTGCTGAAAGTTACAATTACATTTCAGTTTCAACTTTCATACATTTTCTTTTGCTTCTATCTCTTTTTATACATTCACAGAAAAAAGTCATAAGGCTGCACATATTTTATGCCATGTAAAGCACACATATTGCAGATTTCATAGAGCTTAATTATAGATTTATAAATATGCCAACTTTCTGAAATAAGAAAGAAAAAATGCATTACATTTTACATGCGTTTTTTTCTACCCTATCATTACAAAGTTAAAACGGTTTACTATTGTTTATTCGAATGGAAAAACATTTTCTTTTCAAATAAACGAATGGTAATACCGAAAGTAAAACAAAAAAATAACTTTCACAATGTCGAACCAAATGCTCGATGCATTTGATTCAATATTGTTGTTGAAACCACCACGTGATAGCCATATAGGAGCTGATGTAAATCTAACTCCTATACAGCTATCACGTTTTTGCAGGGGGGCAAGCCCCCCTGCACCTCCCACACCCCTACTTATATATTCTAACTCCGAGATCACACTACAGTGGGGATGTGGATGAATTTCTACCAGAAACCACTCCTCTTGTGGTAGATAGGCTACCTAGTGCTTACCACTCCCACTGATAAGCTAGAAGGCTTCCTCCAACACAGAAAAGCTTAGGGGGCTCTGAAGTTTACAAACAGTCCTGGAAACAGCAAATCTGTATCTGGACTAGACTAGTTGCAGGAAAGGCAGGGAACAAGCTCAGATTTATATGATTCAAATACAAAAATAACTGGTTGTGTTCTTTTAGCTGGCTTAACACATCTATTTCCTAACTAGGGTTTGTGCAAGAGCACATCCAGGATTCAGACACATGTGATTTGAGAAGTTTTTTTTTATGTTGGAAGTGTTAGTAGTTGTTCTGATATTTAATGGCAGAGAATTCCAAGTTCTGGCTATGCAGTTTGAGTAAAGTGAAACTCCAGCTGCATTGTTAGGTTTGGATATATTTAAGAAGGATTTGTTAATGGAATGCAATACCCTGTTATTGGAGTAGTGTATTAATAGATTTTGAAGTATTGGTATTTTTTCTGGCTGATTTAGTATTTGATGGGCGAGTTGATTATAAGCAAGTAGATTTTGTAGTTTGAGACAAGATAGTAGTTTTAAAGCCAGACAGTCATGGAATCTGCTTCTGTAGCAAATTTTGCAATTTTATTATAGCAAGTTTAAAGTTTTGCTAAGTCAGATTTCTTAATATTTGTGAGAATTTGTGAGGTTTATAGTAGCAGAGATAAGCTGGGTTCTTGCTATAGTGGCCATTGAAGATTTGTTTAGAAAGTGCCGATTTCTGTACAGGGTTTCTAGTTTTTGTGAACTTTTTTATCATCTATGATTTGTGTATGTCAGATTTCATATTATGGTCAATGACCACTCCAAGTAATTTTGTTTGGGAACTGCAGAAATAACTGTATGGTTTGATGATAATATATTGAATGGTGGGTGGGGTCTGCAGCTCTAGTTGGATAGAAGAGCATGAGTTTTGTTTTGTTAGGGTTCGGTATAAGTTGTGCATTCTTTAGCCATGATTCCACTGCACTGCTGGGTGATTTTTTGGAGTTTTTGTAGTGTTGGGGCAGCACAAATCAGGGTGGAATAGTCTGCATATTGAACTATGGAAACAAATGGGGTGGCAGTATGAAGATTGTTAGTAAATATAATAAAAAAGACAGGACCCAGAATAGATCCCTGTGGTACTCCCAAGGTTACAGACAGTAGTGAAGAGAGATTCTGTTGCCATTTTACAGCCTTTTGATGACCAGTTACATATTGCTGGAAACAAGTAAGTGTAGAATGGCTAGGTTTAAGTTCCGAGAGTGTAGTTAAGAGTCTAGAATGGGAGACAGTATCAAAAGCTTTGGACAGCTCAGGAAAGATGGAGGAAACTAAACTGCCTTCACTGTGATGGTGGTTAAAAATGTCAGTAAAGTTAACAAGGGCAGTAGTGGTACTATGATTAGGGAAGAAACCATGCTGAGTGTTAGATAGGAGATTGTTGGTTATTAGACAGTTTAAGATTTGTGAATGGATGCACCTCTGAATTATTTCAGATAATGGTGATAGTATAGCTATTCGGCGGTAATTTGATAATTCTGCCAAGTTTCCACCTTTACGTAGAGGGATGATATATGATACTTTCCAAATTTTAGGGGCTTGTTCTGAAATGGATTGATTTATTAATATGGCTGGTGGATAGGATATTGCTTCAGCAGCAATTTTTAGATATTCGGCAGGTAGATAGCTGGCAGCAAGTGTAGTAGGCTTAAGCCTTTTCAGATCTTTAACTATGGTGTTTATTGGGATAGGTTGGAAAGAGAAGTTATTGGGATCAAGCGTGGGTACTATGTGAGTCTGAGTAGGGGAAGAGCAATTATTGTTTGTGAAGACTAGCATGGATTTAGTGAAGTATCTGTTAAATTGTGAGGCTATGCTGTCTTTGTTATCGGTGAGTGTTGGCGACGGAGTACTATTTTGTCCTAACTGTCAGATTTTTTTGATGGCAGCCAAGAATATTTGTGGGTTTCTTTGATTTTTTGATTGGATACTGCTATAGTAATTTATTTTGTAATGTCTAATATGTTTTTAGATTTATTTTATAGTTTTAGATATGTTTGTTTGTTTGTTTGTTTGTTTGTTTGTTGTAGTTTTGTCATTGAGCCATTTCTCCCAGGCCTTACCACTAGTTTTTATGTTTAAGTTTTGTTTGTTTGCTTAGCCAGGGGGCATAATTGGATTTTATCCTTATTGTCCTTGGGGGGGGGGGCAAGATGTTTAGGATATTGAGGAAGGTTGAGTTAAAGTATTCAACTGCAGTATCTAAAGGGAGATTTCTGAGTGGTGCCTAGTTGCATTTTTTAAACTAGTTATGAAGTCTTGGGAGGATACATTTTTTCTTATCTCAGATTTGGTTGTAGGTGGTAAGATTTTTGTGGATTTATTCAGTGTCAGAGAATGTAAGTTGGAATATGGTCACTAAGGCTGTCTGGGAGACATCCAGAGTGTAGGGATAAATCTGGCCTGTTTGTAAGGATCCAGTCCAGAACTGAATGTTTATTGTTTTGTCTACTCTAGTACAAGTCTGAATTGTTTGTGAGAAAATGTGTAAATTAATATGGTCAGTGGGATCTTGAGAGCTACAGGAGAGCCAGTCCACATTAAAGTCACCCATTATAATTGTTTCCTGAGGGGGGATGTTGCTGTCCAATTTAGGATGTATTCTAGAGTAGTCAGATTTTTCCCAGGTGGGATGTAGGCTCCCACTATATTCAGATGTTTCTTTGGATTAATTGTTGGGTTAGTAAATAGTATCTCAATATTGTTTAAGTTTGGGGTGGTTAGGTCTAAAGTTTTGAAATTGAGATTGCTTTTGTATAGAAAGGTGATACCACTACCTCTTTTCTGTTGTCTATCTAGCCTATGTACTGTATATTGTATCCTGGGGAAGTATTTTGTTGCTAGAGATGTCTGGCTTTAGCCAGGTTTCTGTTATAAGGGCTATATCTGGAGTATATACAGCAAGGGTGGCATGGATATCTTGAATTTTGTTCATGACGCTTCTGTGATGCCCACCACTGCGGTCAGTATGTGATGGCCACCAATATGTGTTGTCCCCACACTAGGCCAGTAATCAAGGAGTCTGAATCCTCACCACTGACACTGGAGAGGGACATGTACTTGGAATACAAATTGATATACTCAGTATTTCCAGATGCAGACATCTCTGCATCAAGTACAATTTCCCTTAAGAGCACACAGGGAACACACTCAGCCCGGGGTCTGGATGTTTCTATATCTGTCTCCCTCCTGGTCCCCAGTAAGACTCCCCACTGGTACAGCTGTAGGCTTAGGGCCTCAGCCAAGTGTCCAAGCCAAGTCCTCCATCATCCTCTCTGTAAATCCAGTGCTTTGTGTCCCTGCCCCAAGTAGCTCACACACACACACACACACACACACACACACACACTGTGGGATTTGATTTGCAAACACACACACACACACCTGGGAAAGGATGGCACAGGTTTACTAGCTATGACCCCTTCTTCCTAGACTATAAGGTGATTATCACCGTCACCAGACACTCCCTAATCAGCTACTCTAAGGCCCTTAACAAAGGGTGTCTAGTTATACTGTGTAATATTAATACTAATATAAACAGTAGTAGTTCACCAAGATGGCTAGGACTTCTGGAGTGGCCCATACAGTGTCACCAAATAAATATAAGTACTCTCAAAGGTTAGATACTTTCTACAAGGACCAGCCACAATGTTCTTTTTTCAGCTTTTCCTGGTTAGGGGTCGCCACAGCGGAACTCCGGTCCACTAATGATTGGCAGTAGATTTTTACAGTGCCGAGGTGCCAGCTCAACGCCCAACCTTCAACGATGGCACGCCCATTCACACATGTCTTTCGAATGCCACTCAACCGTGGGGAGGACATGCAGACTCCACAAAGAAGGCGCTCCAGCCGAGAATCGAACGGGAGAATTTCTTGCTGTGAGGCGACAACGCTACTGCTGCACGCTTTAAATATATTTAATAATATATAATAAAAGAACAGGAAAATGTCGAATATATGTTTACAGTAAACCACAGAGTTCAAATCACAGAAAATATTGAAATTAACATTGATGGACAGACTCCTATATTCCTGAATGAATCTAAGATAATTTTACTGTTCCCTAGTTAAGTTACTTACTACTGCAAGGCAAGATGCTGTGGGTGATGGTCTTTCTAGTCAGGCTTCTCAAACAGCATACCTAATACTCTTAGATCTCTCTTTTTAATATCTAAAATATAATTTCCAAGAGGCCTGGCAGATTGACATCATCTGATCAATTCACTCTAGGTTTTCACAGTATTCCCTTTTGAAGCTGAGACAGGAATTTAGCACAGATGGCCACAATACACATTCAAATGTTTACGGCAGTGCCTGGGGCTTCTGCTCTTGTCACTGAGCTAATGAACAAAGACTTTCTCCTAGATCCTGGGTCTCTGGTCGTATTCAGCACTGTGGGGTGGCATTTTAATGGTTTAACAGCTTATTTACATTTCCCTTATTTTTCTTAAAGTTAACCTTTGTTGTCCCAGTGTCATCTATTAAAACATATACATTTAATTCAGTTGCAATAATACATGCACATTTATTTTCATTTCATCAGGGTGCACTGTTGATATATTTTAGCACACGCAAACCTCACCAATACATTTTCAGCACAAACATCTGTACAAATCAGTTTGATATACAAATTACATACAGTTCTACTACATTTATAACACAAGCATCTTGTATAAATCAGTTTGATATTCAAAGGACATATCATTCTTTACAAACCTCCATCTGGCTGTGCTGGTACTTGCCCATACTATCACAGCTTCTAAGATTTATATTAATTAGTAGTGTCAGTACCTTTTCTGGGGAGAGTTAATAGTTGTTGGGGCTGGGTTGGGGTGTGAAGATGTAGATGGGTTGGATTGGTTTGGAGCCAGGGTTGGGGTGAATATCCCCACTAAGTATGAGCTGTGATGCAATGTGAACTATACATTTTAAGTATTTTGATATAAACTTATCATATTTCTGTGTAACATTAGGGTAATATTGTTGTGTGAGTAAGGTAAATGGTAGATGACTTATGTTTGTGTGATTATAGATAGTTGGTGCTATTATTAAATTTGTATGCTTTAATTGTAGTTGGGCTGGGATGGAGGTAGTGTACAAATATTGTGTATTAAGTTCTCTATTATAAGAGGTTATGTGAGCTGTAATAGATAGAAATAGCAGGATTTATGAGTATAATGTTATTATATTGCTTACTACTCAAGTTTCTGATCTGTCTAAGTTAAAGTAATAATGTTATGGGTGGGTAGGAATAATTGTTAGTTGTAACTGAGTTTTGATATTTAAAACTATTTTGTCTGGTTATGACTTATTACATTAAAAGACATAAGTAGCACATAGTTAAGAAGGAAGAGTGTGATATATGGGAGTTAGTATGATACAATTTAATTGGATAATTGGAATAATGTAAATATGGATTTCTCTTTGTTGTGACTGGATTGCTTTATTTGGAGGAGTGGCTATTTGGAAATACGTTTAGGCATAGTGGGGTGTGTGGGAAATGGGGGTAGGTTAGGTACCAGAGAGAGCTTGAGGGAAGCGAGGACAAACGGGTCTATATTCTATCATCGAACGCTTAAAAAAGCGAACGATGAATAATTGACCCCATGTAAGTGAAAGTTTACAATCTTGAAAGCTCAGAACAGCGATTTTTTTCCAAGGGAAAAAAATCACTGTTCCAAAAAAAAAAAGGAAAAAAAAAATAAAAGAATACATAAGTGAGGGGCTTCGCCCCCACAGCCCCCGATGTGGGGGGCTTTGCCCCCACACCCCCCG
The DNA here is from genome assembly GCF_019279795.1 of Protopterus annectens. Taxonomy (NCBI): domain Eukaryota; kingdom Metazoa; phylum Chordata; order Ceratodontiformes; family Protopteridae; genus Protopterus; species Protopterus annectens. The sequence continues at coordinate 1,130,547,233 of NC_056747.1, forward strand.
ATGTGGGGGGCAGTGCCCCCCACACCCCTTACTTAAATATACCAACTCCGAGATTGCACTACAGTGCTGAAAATGGCAATGTAACAGAAGCGGCCAAGCAAATTCTTTCCCTGGGAAAGAATTTGCTTAAAAGCCGCATCGCTAGTTTGCCTTTTCGTTGTTTTAAATTTGACCAAGACGAATTCGATAGAATGCGTCTTCAGTCATCTAATAGGAACCCGGACAAACAGAGCAGGCAGAGCCAGTCAGTGTCATTGGGAATAGAAAAAAAATCAACAAAATGGTCTGGGTTGAAGGTAGGTAGGAAGTTAAAGGAACTGTAGTCCCTTGGTAAGTTTTAGTTTTAAAGCAAGTAGTTTTTATTTATTTGTAAACAACAGTCTGGGGAAATTGTAACATACTGCAGTAATGACAAAATAGCTATAGGGTATTTTTCTTATATTATATACTAGAACAGCTATAAGGAGAAAAACTACAGCTCTAGGTAATTAAGCTTACCGTTTTGCCCAATAACAACCAAGGGGAGAAAGAACACAGCTATAGATAATTTTGCTTACTGCTTTACTAGCAACAGCTATAAGGAGAAAAACTACAGCTATAGGTAATTAAGCTTACTGTTTTAACCAACAACTAAGGGGAGAAAATACATGTAGAGTTTATTTATTAGATTGGGGGGGGGTAGATAAAACAGATGCTGCTTGAATTTCGTCCCTAGTGGTGTGCTCTACAAATACCCTAATAACAAGCCAGTGAAATAATCAGAGTCCCAACCATGACCTACAGTGATATTTTTGATGCTGTAAGTTTCTTTCTTCCAGTACTTTACAGTTCCAAGTCACTTGAGTGAGTTCGCCAAGTGCAGTTAAAAGAAATTATACCTGAAATACTGGATATTTTCAGGGACAGTTGCTAGAGTTAGTGTACTGTAAAGAAAGAGGTATGGAATGAATATGTTTGCTGATACCTACACTAGTAAAGCATTATTTAAAGAAAAAAACCTCTCCTCTCTTACTCTTAGCATCTCTTGTGGCAGCTATGACATAATACATTATACTTATGTAAACTCTAGCAGTATTTAAGTAAAAGGAACAACCAAGACTTTTAGTAAAATTCAGAGATATGCATACAGGTATAATTAGAAATCTTACTTTAGCAATTCTTATGGCAGCTATGGAACAATATGTTACACTTCCAGAAATGCTGTCAGTATTATGTAAAGGAACAATCAAAGGGAAAAACCTTGCAGAAAAATAAAGTGAGTTTAATCATACAGATTCAGTTTAAAAGCTATAACTCAGTCCTGTAGGATACTAATATCATTCTGGTTCGGTTAGGATAATCATTTGAACATTAAAATCTTTAAGCAGGTAAAACAGTGTTAAGTATCTTAAAGGTGCCTGTATATTATAAATATAAAACCTAGCCTTAGTGGTAATTACTAAAACTGCTGCATAGACGTCTTAGTAGTATAGTGAGTTATAACATCAGCATTTCAAATTGTTATTTGTATGCTCCTGAGATTTTTTTCTTGCATACATAGACAAGTTGGACCAATTCTTATTCCAATGCTTTATAGGTTCATAGGTAGGTACTATACAAGCCTAGCCAAAAAGGTACCCTGGCTTTCGCCACCCAAGAAAATTATTTTCCTGTGCCCCTGTCAAGCAGAACCACAGAAGTGATTCCTGGGGTGAATTTCCTATAACCCATCCAATCATCAAGATTTTTCTTGAAGAGTGCTAATGAGGAGCTCTGTTTGACATAGATAGGTAGTCTGTTCCAGAGTATGGGAAGTCTCTGGGACAGGAATCTATCTCTCCAGCACGTTCTGTTTATTGTGGTGACAAGGTTTAAGTCCCTAGAGCGTGTAACTTGTAAGGATTGGGATTTCTTTTTTGATGTCCAACAGCTCTGGGTTTGACATACCTTTGTATATTAGGCAGAGATCGCATCTGAGTAGGCGATATGCGACAGAGTAAAGCTGGAGATTTTTGAGTTGGTCTGCGTAAGGCATCTGTTTGAGGCCAGTAATCCTCTTTGTGAGGTATTTTTGCAGCCTTTCTTTGAGATTCTTGACATAGCTATAGAATGCTTTGTGGTTGTCTTCAGAATCAGTGGTGATTTTGTTTTCATAACTAGCTTTGGAGGACTTTATGAGGGATCTCAGCTTCTTACTGAGGCTGACAAGGGAGTTCCTCCAATCATGGGATTTTACTCTTTTTTGCAACAGTTTCTTTCTTCTGTTGTAGAGTTTGTTTATGGCAGAAGACCACCAGATTGGCTTCCTTTTTTGGAGGATAGCATCTTGGTTCTGTTAGGGATAGCACGATCCATACACTCGTGTAAGTGCTTATAAAGTGCATTTGTGTAGGATTCAGCAGTTGTACCTCTATTGTCCATCTGCATGGGTGTCGTGAAGTTTGCCACTTCTGTCTTAAGAAGCGTGTTGTTGGCTTTGGAGAAATTATTTACGGTTGTTTTCCTAATGGGGGGGTGGGAGCAGGATGTGGATGTCTAGGGTGATTAGCTTGTGGTCGGATCTGACCAACGAGGAGCTGACCTCTGGTGTGGAACACCGGTCGCCCATGTTGGTGATGACTAGGTCTAGGATATTGCTGCCCCTGGTGGGGGTGTGGATAAGTTGATCCAAGGCGTTGGAATTGATGATTTCCAGAAAACGTTGAGCAAAAGAGTTGGTACACGAGTAGTTTTCCCAGTTAATGGCGGGGTAGTTGAAATCAACCATTATTAGAGTGTTGGGTTGTACCTTAATATTTTCTAGTGTATCAAGAAAAGAGGAGTGGGAATCCTGGGGCATGATGAAGGGTCTGTAGCAAGCTACAATCTGGATTGTGGTTTTGACCAGAGTTAGTTGAACTTGGATAATCTCGGATGCATTATGCTGAGCAACTAGCTTGGAGGTGTGGATATCCTTAATGAATATGGATATGCCTCCACCTTTAGTGTTTCGGTCCGGGTTTGGTGGCCGAAAGGTGTGGTATAAATTATAGCCTGGTAATGCAGGGGTGCTCTCTGGAGCTTTGAACCAGGTCTCTGTCACTGCACAGATGTCGATGTTCTCCATTTTAAGGAATGCCTCGAGTGAGTGCATTTTGAGGTTTAGACTTCTAGCATTGAGTAGCATTACCTTCAGACTTTGCTTGCTTGTACCTGTTACGGTGGTGAATTTGTCATTTGAACCTTGCCTAAAAAAGGCACTATATGAGTGGCAAGAGCCTTTGCCAGTATCCAGAATCTCAAGGGCGACAGGTGCATGCCATCTCTGGCAAAGCAGAGTGGTCTGTCAATCATGTCATCCCAGGTAGACAGATACCATTCCCTTAGAATGACACCAGAAGCTTAGCCAATTGTTAAAGTCAATCATTTTGTCCTTTTACTGTGGTATCATTCTGGGTGATGGCAGGATGCTACTCAGGGCTAGGAACATATCTGCCTGGGCTACAAGATCAGAGAGCTCCTCCATGTCTCTTTTCATGTAGTCCAGGGAGGTACGGCTCAGATCATTCACACCATCATGGACAATGACAGAGTCATATTTGTACTTGTTGTGGAGTGACCTGAGTGCGTGCATTATGTGGTGGATCCTGGCACCCAACAGGCAGCTGACAGTAACTTTCTCCTTGTTTAGCCTGGTGAGTGGAACAGCAGTGTGCCTGACTATAGAGTCACCTATGACTAGAGTGTTGGGTATGTTATGCCTTATGGTCTATAGTTGAAAGGCACACTGAGTGTGTAGGCTATGTGTCATTTGGGTTGTGTTGGGGGGTGGAGGTTGCTTGCATTTCTGCTTTGGAGGTCTCGGTTGTTTGGGCAGATTTTTACTGAGAGCCTCTGCTCTGAGTAATTTCCAGCATGAGGAGTTACTGATTGTAATATTGTAACTGAGAAAATCAGTACTAGTATTATTACAGCCTTTTTTTTTGTATATCACATTGTACTGTTATTAAACAAGTCAATAAAGTTCTTTAAACACATCAATCATTTCAGGTACATCAGCATTTTTCAAATGGTGAGGCCAGCCTCCTCCTTCGGGACTGGGGAGGTCAAGAACTGTTTTTGGAGAAGTCAGAAAATGTTTTGTACTTTAACTGTTAACAATTCATTGTTCTTTTGTTGTGGGATCAGGTTAAATACAGGACAATTATCAATTAATGTGTATTTGACTGTAAGTCAGAATTAAAAGACTAATGCACTAAGCCAGATCTTGGATATATGAGGTATCTGTATGTGTGTGCATTTTGCAGATAGGCCAGATAGGCAGGGTATGTCTGCTTATGCACAATACATGTTTCCTTTCTTTGCATGGGGAGTCCGAAAATATTTTTTGTTATGCAAAGAAACCTCAGAACACTTTTTTTGTGATACCTAAATGGAAGTTCTGGGACTGTTTTTAATAGTTTAAGGGAGGGCTACTGTGACAATTTAAAAACCTATATATTAAACGTCTCACTGTTGTGAATTGCAACCTCTGAACAATAAATGTTTTATTGTTGTGAATATTCTAATCTCTGATCAAGTCACTTAGACAACACTCTTAAGTCCATCCTTAACAAAGGAACTTATATCTTGTTAACTTACCTAATTAATATTAAAATGAATAATAGAAAATGTAAAGTTAAAAACCTTACAATGAGTCACATATTACATAACAACTATAGAGCCATTTACAGAGGAGGAGTCTTAAGATATTCATTTCATTAGCCAAACAGTCATTAAACAAATAAGCTTTTATACTTTGACCTTTGTTAACAAAGTAAGATGCACTATAGCCACAAATGTCCACTTACAGGGACAACATGAGAACTTTGGTTTCTTTAAATGACTTAGAGTAATACATCATATAAGTGAAGGTTGCTGGAATTAAACTCATGCCAACCAGATTTAGTGCATTTCCATCTTACTGCTATGGTTTGCCAAGTTATAATGTCGTGGACATATATGTTCTTGAATGGGAAGTATACAACAGATAACTTGGTGTGTGTTTGACTGGCCTTAGGGCATAGTTAGTGGAAAACTTGCATCTGATGTTGTCCTTTTTATTCTTTCTCAATATATGGGTACCGGATCTGACTCAGAAGCATATCTCAGACTTACAGATCCAACTCTTGAGCGCCTCCCTCTACCCATAATGACCCAGCTAGCCTATAATACCTTAGATCTTGTTTGCTGCCATCTTGAACAGACGCAGATCCTCTATAAGAAGCCTTTATCAATCATTCGAGCATTTGTGAGTAGTTTTTTATTCAGGAAATCTTATCCAATTAAGTTTTTCTACATCCTCCCTCTTTATTTATCTACCTTTTTGGAGTTTGTACTCATTAACCCTTTTTTACTTCTCTTTTTCTACCTCATTAGTTATATTTGTTGTGTACCATAGTTGGTACCTCCTTTCCTTTACTTCTACTTCTCTTCCTACCCTTTTTAGGTAACTACCCCTACCATTGTTAGCAGTTTTGCTATTAAAAAAAAAATTCCTTTCTATCCTTCTTCTTTTTTCAAAACTATGGCCAAGAAGGTAATAGGATTTAAAAAAATCACTTTCTGTGGGCATTAGAATTCTAAATTCTGATGCCCACAGGGCATGCATTTATTGCCTAGGAGTGGCACTCCTCGATACTAATGATGCTATCTGTGCTGTCTTTAATTCTAAGGTGATTGCTGATGGGAGGAACAAATTGGTCCTGAAGGGATTACTACCCCCTTCTTGTCCTTTCTCCTCCAGGGCTCACCCCACAGCAAACATTCCAAAGTTCCATCAGAGCCTAGGAAGAGGTCCCCTCCTCGATCTCCAAAGACTCTTTACCTGTATGACTTTGAAAACTCCTCAGAAGATTTGGGGATATTCAGATCCTCCTTTTTGAGATCCTAAAAGGAAAACTTTGGCTCCAAAGCCCTAGGATCTGATAATTATAGCAAGTAAATCTCCAATACAACCCTCAGATCCAAAAACATCAGATCCAACCTCTGGTGCATTAAAGACTCCCAGAACTTGTTCACTCAAGTTCGTGATTGATCCGGTGTCTCCTTGGCTCCATTACACCTTTCTGCAAACCACTCTGAGGAAACAATCTAGGCTGCAGTCTACTACTTCATCTATCAGGTCCTTCAGAAATCCCTTTGAGATCGAAGTGGATAGCATGATGAGGAAGTTCCTGAGAGGTCAGATTCAGATGGAGGTTATTCCGTCTCCATCTCCCATCAGATCTATGAGCCTCCCTTCTACTGCCCATATAGTAATATCTCTTCCAATCAATCCCATAGTTTTTGAATCCTGGGATCCAAGACTCCTGAGATAATCGATGTCAGAGCTGAAGAGTGTTATAGCATCAACTCAGACAGTTTCTCTGATTGGCTCTCCTTCTATCCCCTCAGACTGGGATGAGTTCTGGAGCTGAAGCATCGGTGTCAGATCTGGGGAGCTGGGATCTACTCTGATGTTGTTGGCACCGTGCTTGCCCCTTGGAGATTCAGTGCTAGATAGGAGTCCAGCTTCCTCCTTGAGGCATGGATCTTCTTTGAAAGTTTCAGCTCCAGTGTGGCTGGTCACACATTCTCCCAGTCTGTCTGCCTTTGAGGTAATGGAGGGGGATCTGATGTTATCATTTTCATTCATTCCTCAATGAATGGGTCTCATATCTGACCCTTACAGCTGACTCTGCCGCTTTTCTTTAGATTCTAGGATCTGACTGTCGAGCTCCTCCCTTTACCCACAATCCCCCTGGCCACTGCAATACCTCAGATCTCATTTGTCACTCTAACAGTTTGTTTGAGATTGCATTCTGTCGAGCTCAACATCAAAATTTTTTTTGAGATAGTGAGTAAAAACTTCAGAGTTTAACTTTCTTTCTTGCTTATAACCTTTTATAGTATCTTCTCTTTACTCGCTAAGCTAATTTATCTTTTTTTACCATCCTTTGGTATTCTTCCTTTCCTTTGCTGGTATTTTCTTTTCTTTCCTTTACCTTCTCTGTAAGGAGTGGCAGACACAGTGGTGCAGCGGTTAGCGTTGCTGCCTCACAGCAAGAGGTTCTTCGGTTCAATACTGAGGTGCCTTCTGTGCGGAGTCAGCGTGTCCTCCCTGTGGTCGCGTGGGTTTCCTCCGGGTGCTCTGGCTTCCTCCCACATCCCAAAGACATGCTGTAGGTGGATTGGACACTCTAAATTGGCCCTAGGCATGAGTGTGTGCGTGTCTTCTGTGGAAGGTTGGGCGTCGGGCTGGAAACTCGACACTGTAAAACTCCACTGCCAATCATGAGTGGACAGGTGATCCACTGTGGTGACCCCTAACTGGGAAAAGCCGAAAGAAGAAGACCTTCTCTGTAAGGTATTATTATTATTATTATTACTAATATTGGTATAACTTCTCACTACGCTACTAGTATATATAAAAAATAAATTTCTTTTAATTCTCTCTTTGGATTTTGCCATTAGGCTTAGTTCTCAAGTATGGCCAACAAGCTTACTGGATTTAAAAAGTGCAGTTCCTGTGGGCACAAGATACCCAACTCTGATGCCCAGAGGGAATGCATCTATTGCTTAGGCCCTTCCCACCTTCAGACTTTTTGTACTATTTGTGCTGGCTTCAATGCCAGAAACATCATCAATCATCAAAACAAATCAGTGCTTGTGATGAGCCCTCTTTACCCTAGGGCAGCAACTAAGGAGTCTCAAGCCTCATCACTTTCTTCAGTAAGGAAGTGTCACTAAAAGCAGGGAGAGAAATACACAACTTCCCCTAAGAGTACACCGGTAACAGGTTCCAAAACATGGGACTGGGCTATATGCTTCACTGAAGGTCCCCAAATGAGTCTCTACACTAACCACTGCAGAACACTGTGTCCCATTTCTAGGTATCTGACACACTCACTCTTAAATGTCTGATATTCACAATTACACACACTCTTGGGGAAGACTAATACAGATTTACCTGCTCTGTTTCTTTCCCCAAATTACAAGGTAACGGCTTCCACCAGTCAAATACCACAATACCCTTCAAAAGGGGTGTTCAACGATATTGGGTAAAATAGATATTGAAACAAATGGTAGCATGTATCCCAAGCAGTAAGGCTTTTTAGAGTGGCCCTGGTGTTATCACAATAAGCATAAACACTCTCAAGTTATTAAAAGTATTCACTAAATAACAAGCCACATTTAGAGGTAGTAAAACATTTAATAATAAACAGAAGGATTTAAAACGTAAATAATGAATAACTAATTTCAATAAACAGAGTTTCACACACAGGAAATATGAAAAAAATACTGTAAGATAGATCTCACATTGAGTTTAGAAAACCTCTAACTAACTAGCTGTAGTTCCCTGACTATCTGAAGATGAACTATCCCTATCATTCTAAATAACTCTGCAAGGCAAGATGAGAAATTATGTCCACACTCCAGGCTGTTGTCTGTTCTCAGCAACTGGAACAACTACTTTGGAAACAACTGTACTACTGATGAACAGCTCTGGAAAACAACTATCTGAATGACTGACTCAAAGCCTGCTTTTATAGCAGATTTTTTTAAAGTAACAGGAAGCTGCTAGGAAAATTCTTCTCTCTCATATTAGACTTTGAAAGGTAAACAATCAGCTGCAGTGAAGATTCTATTCTCCCAGCTCTGGCACACAATATCACATCTAGGTCAGCTGACTCTGGCATAACGTACATTCAGAATTCTCTTTAATAAAAACATGTACATTTGGTCAGCCAGAAGAACACTGTTTGACATTTAAACATATTGCATAAATCAGTGATAATAAAAAGACATAAACTTATTTACAAAATTATACCTAGTCATGCTGGTATATGTAACACAGGGTAATTTACAGATATTTAAAATTATTTATAAAACTTCAGCCAATCATGCTAGCACAGATAACAATATCTAATATTCTCACATTTCCCCCCTTTGAATACTCAAGCTAGATTTTCAAGTGACCCTGTAAAATTGTCACTTGAGAAAAATGGGCTGACTGAAAATGTATCAACCTATAAACCTTCTTGACAGTCCATCTGCATTAGCATTATTAACCCCACTAAGGTGTTGTACCATCATGTCATATGTTTGTAACCCTATGCTCCACCTTAGTAACTTGGAATTTTGCTTACTGACTCTATTTAGCCATGTTAAAGGGTTATGGGTTGTAACCACAATTAATTTTCTTGCATATAGATAAGGCTGAAGCTTTTGCAATGCCCATACTATGGCTAAGCAATCTTTCTCCACAGCTGCATAACCGTCCTCCCTGGGTTGCAGTCTACAGCTGAGATATACCATAGGATGCTTTTCTCCATCTGAGGAAACTTGGCTGAGTACATCCCCCACCCCATAATTTAAAGCATCTACCTGCACAACAAATTCCTTGCTGTAATCTGGACTGGCTAACATAGGGGGTCCTCCCAAAGCTTCTTTAAGCTTTTGGAATGCCTGCTCACAATCAGTGGCCCACACTACTTTATCAGGCTTGTTTTTCCTTGTTAGGTCAGTAAGGGATGCAGCTATTGTACTATAGTTGGACACAAATTTTCTATAGTACCCTGCTCTCCCTAGGAATGCTGTCACCTGCTTTTTGGTAACAGGGACAGGCTATGCTTGAATAACTTCCACTTTGGAAGTTTCTAGTCTAAGCTTACAACTTCCTGCTCTATGTTCTAGGTAGGAGACCACTTGCCATACCCTCCTGACACTTACTAGGCATAATGGTCAACCCTGCCCTTTTTAATCTACCCAAGACCTCCCTGACAAGTTGAAGGTGCTCTTGCCAGGAATGACTGTAAATGGCAATATTGTCCAAATACGCTAGTGCATAGTCACCTGCTCTTACTAAGCTATGATCTACTTACCTCTGGAAGGTTGCTGGGGCATTCTTCATCCCAAAGAGCATCCTTGTAAACTCATATAATCCAAAAGGTGTTACAAAAGCTCACCTTTCCCTTTAGCAATGGGACTCAAGGGTATCTGCCAGTATCCCTTGGTCAGATCAATAGTGGTCAGATACTTAGCCCCACCCAGCTGTTCTAAAGCTTCATTTGTTCTTGGCATGGGGTACACATCTGACTCTGTATAACTGTTTAACTTTCTGTAGTTTACGCAGAATCTTACATTACCATCTTTCATCGGTACCAACACTACTGGGGAAGCCCAAGGACTACTGGACTCCTGTATTACCCCCAGGTCAACATCACCTTTAGCTCCTCCTTCAAAGTCTGTTTGACTCACTCAGGAATCCTATAAGGACCTTGCTTAATAGGCCTTTGAGGTCCTATATCCACATGGTGCTGCACTAGGTGGGTACACCCAGGTTTCCCAGTGAACATGCCCCCAAACCTCCTGTAATACTGTTCGTACTTCTTTAACCTGAATAGGGGATAGCTGCTGAGATATTGCTACCTCTCCCACAGAAATGTTATTCTGAGCCTCACTGAGAAGATCAGTCACCAGATCCCCCTCCAACTCCTCCTGTTATCCACCACAAATACTCAGCACCAGGGCCTCCCTATCATGACATGGTTTCATCATGTTAACATGGTACAACTTATGTCCCTGACTCCTGCCTACTAAAGTTTACTATCTAGTTAATATCACTAATTGTCCTTACCACTTCGAAGGGTCCCTCCCAAGCTGCCTGCAATGTATTGTGTCTGACAGAAATGAGCACCATAACCTGTTGTCCCACAGTATACTCTCAGGCTTAAGCCTTCCTGTCATACCAAACCTTCTTCTGCTGCTAGGTTACTTCGAGGTTCTCCTGGGCCAAACCCATGAGCTCCCTAAGGCTTGTCCTTAGGTTTAGCTGCAGTGAAGATTCTATTCTCCCTTCCCTGGCACACTATATCATCATATCTAGGTCAGCTGACTCTGGCATAACATACATTCAGAATTATCTTAAAAAAACAAAACAAAAAAAAAACATACATTTGGTCACCTAGAAGAATACTGTTTGACATTCAAACATCTTGCATAAATCAGAGTGATAATCAAAAGACATAAACATATTTACAAAATTATAGTTAGTCATGCTGGCATATGTAACACAGGGTAATTTACACTTATTTACAAAACTTCAGTCAGTCATGCTAGTACAGACAACAGTAGTTAATATCCTCACAGTGCTTAAGAGCATTTTATCTGCTTCTACATCTTCTTCTGCTGTTTCTACTTCAGAGGCTCAAACTCACTTTCAGAAATCAAAGTCCATAGAGCCCAGGGAGCATAGAAAGTGCTCTCCTGTCAGGTCTCCCAAATTCACTCTGACATCAGAGCCACCAGCTAAGGTTTACAAACACTCTGATCCGAAGCCCTCAGATCTAAAACCTGCTACTTCAAAGTCTCCTTGGCTCTGAAGTCCATGCTACTCTCCAGAGTCAGTGTCTCCTATACTGAGATCTCTTTTCCTACAGTAGACTCCAAGAAATTCTTCTCAACCTCCTTCCACTTCCTCTTCAATCAGGTCCTCTCAAAGTTTTTCCAAAGCAAAAGTGGATAGGATGATGAGAAAATTCCTTGGAACACAGATCCAGATGGGGGTCTTATTGGCTCCCTCTCTCTTCAGATCTGTGAGCCTTACACTTCCCTCACATACAGTCTTTACTCCTTCTCTAATCCTACCTTCCGTTGGGGAGCCCTCAGATCTGAGATCTCTAAGAGTCAAACCATGGGATCTGAAGAAGCTTTTATCATTGACTCGGACTACTTCCCTGATCCATTCAGCTCCGGCTCCCCTTAAACAGGATGTGTTTTGCAGCTAAAGCGTGGGTCTCAGATCCAAGGAAATGACTTTGACTCTGAAGCTTTCACAGCTGTTGCTTCCCCTCGGGGCTTTGGAGCTGAACAGCTTGGCTCAGACTCCTCCTCAGACCAGAGTGTCAGGCAGGGCCCTGGTTTGTCGGATCTGAGAGTTTTGGCTCAGGTCAGATTAGCCTCGGCTTCACCTGGTCCCTCAGCCTTTGAGGTGGTGGAGAGAGTATTCTCTCACCTGAGAGAGGTCTCAACTCTTATCTCTTTGGATCCTATTCCTGTTCCCTCTTCAAATTCTGTGTCCAAGTCTTTTCATCCTGTGCCACAGGGACAACCAGCCTGTAAGAGCTTCCTGGTATTTCCAGTCAGGGAACTCCCCACCTATTCCGATACCTCTCCAGAGAACCCCACTGAAGTGGTCCCCCAGAACAGGCTGTGCAAAAAGAGGCACTTAGATTCCCCTCAGGAACCTTTGACAGAATATACCAATTTTGATGAAGGGGAAGTCCTCTAGATCTCCACCAGAAGTCATCTCCTTTGAAGACATTTTAGAAATACTACACCAAAAAGGTGGTCAGTCTCCCCATCCCCTTCCCAGGTGGAGTTGGTGTTCCTAAAATCCTTCAGGCCTGGTTTATCTACATCTTGGGTTACCCTCTAGGCAGGTGAGCTTATAGATCTGGTCTCCCACTGGGCATGGAAATAACTGGTCACCATAGAACCAGATAAGATTCTTTGAGCACCTACAGACAGATAGTATTGGAGTAAGGGAATCCACATAGATGCCATGGTTGTTGCCACAGCCACAGGAAAGTAGCTTGCCAAGAAGAGTTCCATTGTCCTTTCCCTTAATAGAGAATCTAGGGTGTTGGACAGGTATGGGAAGAAAGTTTTATGCCTCAGCAACCTTTGCCTTATGGTTGCTAAACTACCTGGCACATTTCATTAGATTACAGAGGGACTTGATTAAGGAACTCTCTAACTCTTCCCCTGGGTCCATGTCAGTGGAGGAACAGAAAACATATCCTTCATGACTGGCCACCCTACAAGCTATATCCATGTCCATGAAGTTAATCTCTCATGCAGCTGAAGGTTCCTCATGGGCCGCGGGTTCAGGCATAGACATTAGGAGACATGCCTGGATGTGATTGCATGACTTTGCGGAGGCCTTTGAAGTTTAATTTATCAATGCTCTCTTTGATTGATCTTCTTTATTTGTGTTCACTGTTACAGGGACACACTCTCCCACAGTGAGTAAGATAGAAAGATCTTCTCTGCTGTGGGAATCTGTTTCTCCTACCCTTTCTAGAAATCAGTGAAGATGTGGTTCAAGAAATTTCAAGCATCTTTTCAAGAATCATGGAGATTTTTCTCCCAGAGGCAGAGGGGGAAATAACAATGGAAGATGCCACCCATGTAGCAGAGGGGTTCCACAAAATCAAGGGTTCTGAGAGTCCTTCTCTGACAGACCCTTTTGGCACCCCTGAAAAGTTGCCCAGCTGTTTTTATCTGGAAACAGTCAGGTGATGTTCGTCTTTGCATCCAAAAGCCTGAGCAGCCATCACAAAAGACATGTGGGTGCAAACAATAATATCCAGAGGATATTTCATCCCCTTTTTACAAATTTCCCTGATGGTCCACCCAATCAGTGGGAGTCAGCAGCTCTGGAAATTCAAAAGCTGCTAAATAAGAGAGTCATCCAAGAGGTCCCACCAGACCAAATATACAGATTTTACTCAAGGTTCTTTTTAGTGCCAAAGAAAACAGGGGACCTGAGACCTATCCTGGATCTCAGTTATCTGAACCAGTTTGTAAGAAAACTACAAATTTCAGATGGTCATGGTTCAGTCCATTCTGCTATTGTTATGGAAGGACGACAGGATGTGCTCTGTAAATCTTCAGGATGCATATTATTACATCAAAATGAACAGATGCTCTCAAAGATACTTGTGCTTCTGGCTGGGAGACAGCTATTATCAATTCAGAGCCCTGCCCTTTGGTCTCACCACAGCCCCCAGGGTATTCATCAAATACATGGCAATTGTAGCAGCCAATATAAGACTGCATGGATTCAGGGTGTTTCCTTATTTAGATGACTGGCTCCTCACCGCATCAACCAGGCATTGCCAAGAAAAAGCCAGGGATAATACTTACTCCAATTATCCCAGTCTCTAGGAATTACCATCAATCTTTCAAAATCTCATCTTCAATCAGTTCAAGTCTTGGAGTTTATAGGGGCTTGTCTAGTTACAGTCACTCATCTCACTCTCCGACCACAAAACAGAATTCTCGCCTTGAAACTGCATGTCAGACAGGTTTTTTCTCACCTCTCTTCCCCAGCAAAACTGGTTCTCAAAGCCCTAGGATCGATGGTTGCTGCAATTACCTTGATACTTACTGCTTGTCTTCATATGCAAATCCTCCAGTGGACTCTGGCAGTACAATGGTCTTTTCTTCAACAGCCCCTGCAACATCCTATAAAGATATCTTGGGTTTGCAAGGACTCCCTATTGTGGTGGATTCAGTCCAATGAGATTTGTCAAGGATGTCCCTGTATCCTTCCTCCCCCACATGCCACGTTGACCATGGATGTCCCAAACTGGGGTTGGGAGGCATTTCTTGGGATGGACTGTTCAAGGTATGAGGTCCCCAGAAGACACCAAATTGCATATAATGTCTTGGAGATCAGAGCAGTCCTTTTAGCGTTGCAGGCCTTTTAGAACTCTCTTGCTATCCAAACAGACAATATGTCAGTAGTTTGGTAAATCATCAAAAAGTGTGAACCAGATCTTACCCCCTTTGCTGAGAAGCAATGAGAGTTTGGCAGTGGACGATCTACTCCAACCACTTTCTTGTAGCAACAAACATACCAGAGAATTCCAGCATACTAGCAGACAAGCATAGCAGAACTATCCTTGTGCCTCATGAGTGGTCTCTCAATCAATCAGTGGAAAACATGATCTTCCATAAATGGGGTCAACCTTGCTGCAATCTATTTGCCTCTCTTTTCAACAAGTGAAGCAGGTTCTTTGCCCTAATTCCCCCACAGAGGCAGCCATGGAGACATGCTCTAGTCCATGTTTGGCCCTCCAGTCTTCTTTATGCTTATCCTCCCCTGCCTCTAATCCCCAAATTCCTTCAGAAAGCATTGTGGTTGAAGAGCAAGGTAATCCCCATTGCCCCCTTTTGGCCTTGGCAAGTGTGGTTCCCCCTCCTATGGTCTCATCTACTATGTCCTCCTTGGACACTGGACCTCAGTCCAGACCTCCTTTCACATCTTCCAGGGATGACTCATCTGAACATTCCAAGTCTGAGGCTGACAGCATGGCTTCTCTAGTTCCAATGATGGCTAGACATTCCAGGCTTTCCTCTCCTGTTTTCCAAATGTTATTTTCATCTCAAAAGCCCTCTACAAGAAAGAGTTATAAAAGTAAATGGAAAAGGTGTTTTGGGGTGCTCAACAGGGAGAGTTGGATCCTCTCACCACTCCAATACCCGCTGTTTTAGATTTTCTTGTCTCTGTTTTTCAAGGTGGGGTGAGTTTCTCCACCATCAAAGTTCATATGGCAGCCATCTCTAACTTCCACATTAAAGATAATGCTTTCCCTTCAGCTTTATCCAAATTATGTAAGGCATTTCTTAAAGTTACCTTTTTATTTAGACCCCTGATAACGTATTCTACTCCACCTTGCAATCTTACTGCTGTATTACAAAATTTAGTAGCATCACCCTTTGAACACTCGGCTACAAAAGATCTCAGATTTCTTTCTTGGAAAACAGTCTTTCTTGTGGCTAAAATTTCTGTGATGTAAGTCTCTGAACTCCAAGCTCTCTCTTCAAAACCACCTTATTTGATTTTCCATAAAGACAGGGTTACTTTATGTACTAATCCTTCCATTTTACCCAAAGTTGTCTCAGAATCAAACATCGATCAAGTCATCAACTTGCCAGTTTTCTTTCCTAAATTTGACAATAAAGGAGCATACATGCTTCACCTTTTAGATGTACATAGGCAACTTTACTTTTATCTTCAAAGGACAAAAGAATTTAGGAAAAACTGACTAATTGTTTATTTCCTTTGCCAATAACAAAAACTCCAATAGCCAAATGGATAACAACTTGTATTTCTCAAAGAGATTTAACCTTGCCAAGACAACCTAAAGCACATTCAGCTAGGTCAATGGCTATGTCAGCTGCCTTTTGGGCCAGAGCTTCAATTGATGGTATTTGTACAGTTGCCATTTGGTCTAACACTCATAACGTTTATTGCTCATTACAAGTTGAATATCATCTCCAGAAAGATGGCTGCACTTGATTCTGAAGTTCCCCGGAACATCTTTTCATGAAGGTCACTCACGGTTACTGGGGACTCTGTCCCATTCATTGAGGAATGAATAAAAATGACAACATCAGATATGAAAGTTATGTACTCACCATACCTATGAATTTGTGTTGTCCATTTTCATTCTTCTCAACTGCCCCCCCACCTTCCCCCAGCCATGTCTTTGGGAGCAATCTGATGAAGATTTTTTTTTTTTGGACCCACAGTTCCTGTTTCAGCCCCTGATCTGTTACCATTGCACTTTTTCTGCAGTAGTGTGGTAATGTTTTATATTTCTAAGAGAGTGCAGTAGCAGCAAACTCGATCTCAGGTATTGTAGTGGTCAGGGACATTACGGGTAAAGGGAAGAACTCGACAGTCCGATCCTAGAGTCTAGAGAAAAGTGGCCAAGTCGGATCCGAGGGTTGAATCCAAGACCCATTCATTGAGGAAGAATGAAAATAGACGGCACAGATTCATAGTTATGGTGAGTACATAACTTTCATTTTTCTCTCATCCAAGAGGCCTGATCTCTCATTTTTACTTGGATCCTATATCTGCTCCCACAGCAGGTCTGAGCTCTGATCCCATCAGACTAGTTCCACAGGGACAGTTAGTACCAACTAGCATCCAGACAGATCCCCTACATCTCCCCAAAGCATCCCACTGAGGAACTTTCCTGTAAGAGAACATGCAAAAGGAGGTACACAGATTCCCCTTTGGAATCTCTCACAGAGGATACTGACTTCAGTGAAGGGGAAGGGTCCCCCAAATCATCACTTGATGACATCTCCTTCGGAGACATTTTGGAGATCCTTATGCAGAAAGGTGGTTATTCCTCAGATACACCTTCCCCAGAGGAGTCAGTATTTTTGGAAGCTTCTGGTTCTGGCCCATCTACATCTTCAGTGACTCCCCTGGCTGATGAGCTTATCAGCCTAGTCTCTCAATGGGCATGGAAGGAACTGGACTCTCTAAAACCAATCCCCTGTCATCCAGACAAGATTCTGGCAACACCTAAAGACAGACCCTAATGGAGAAAAGGAGTCCCTGTAGATGGTATGGCTGTGGCAGCAGTCACATAAAAGAGCTAGCTGAGCAGAGCTAGTCTGTCCATCCCCCTAACAGAGAGTTGGGGGGTGTTGAAAGATTTGGAAAATGCATATTTGCTTCAGCAACTTTGCCTTGAGGCCCCTTAATTATTTAGTCTTTACAAGGCTGCAGAGGGATTTGACCAATGAGGTCTCTAAATCCCTCCTGGAGCCCATGTCTGTTGAAGACTATAAAATATCATCTTCACAACTAGCTACTCTATTATCCATTTCCAATGCATCCATGAGGTTTATATCCCATGCTGCAAAGGGTACCTCATGGGCTACCGGTTCAGCCATTACCATATGAAGACATGTCAGGATGAGGTTATGTGATTTTGCTGAGCCTTTCAAGTCTTCTTTCATCAATGCTTCTTTTGATGGAATGTCCTTGCTTGGCCCTTCTGTTAAAGAACTGCTCTCCTGCACTGAACAGGAAGGAAACAGCCTGTGTGCCATAGGGATTCGCTTTTCTACTCCTGGCTCCAAAAATCCTAAGGTTCTTTCCAGGATTTATGTGGGGACAACACCCATTGGGGAAGAGGGGGAAGTGTGAATGGATGAATCCATCCTCATGACAGGAGGGACCCACAAAATTAGGGCTTCCAAGATTCCTTTCCAGATAGATCCTTTCAGCACTCCTGAAGGGTTACCTGACTGCAGACCTCTAGAGGCAGTTGGGGAATAACTGTACTTATACCCAAATGCCTGGGCTCTTATAACAAAAGATTCGGGGTGCTAAAAATAATATCCAGAGGTTATCTCATACTATTTTTTCAGACTTGCCCATCCAGAAGATGAAACCTTCCTGACACCCCACCCATTCAGAGAGAGGTGCAGCTCAAGAGATTCAGAAGGTGCTGGACAAAAGAGTCTTCCAGGAGGTCCTGCCAGACCATAGAGGATTCAGAACTTACTCAAGGTTATTTTTAGTGTCAAAGAAGATAGGGGACCCGAGACCAATTTTGGATCTAAACAACCAGAACCAATTTGTAAGGAAATCAAAGTTCTGAATGGTCACAGTTCAGTCCATTCTGCCCTTTTTGCACAAGGACAATTGGATGTGTTCAATCAATCTTCAGGATGTTTACTGTCATGTCAAGAGGAGCAGATGCTCCCAAAGAAATCTGTGTTTTCAAATGGGAGCCAGCCACTATCAGTTCAGAGTCCTGCCCTTTGGTCTCACCACAGCACCCTGGGTGTTTACCAAGTTTATGTCCATGGTAGCAGCCCACCTGAGGCTGCTGGGATTTCCATTGTTTACATATTTAGATGACTGGCTCCTCACCGCCCCAAACAGACATCTCCTAGAACAGTCCAGGGATTATTTGCTACAGCTTTGTCAAACACCAGGCTTTACAGTCAACATCTCTAAATCTAAACTACAGTCAGTACAGAGCCTGGAGTTCACTGGTGCCCAGTTGAATACAGTAAGTCAGATTGCTTCTCTGCCTGCTCATCGTATGGATACAATCAAGTTCCAGGTTTAGCAAATCCTTGTTCATCCTGCTCCCCCAGCCAGACTTATCCTTCAGGCTCTAGGTTTGATGGCATTGACTATAGTCTTAATTCCTTTAGCATGTTTCTATATGTGTGTTTTCCAATGGACTCTAGCTGTTCAGTGATCTATTCTACAGCATCTTCTATCCTTCCCAGTCAGACTCACTCGGGTATGCAGAAACCATCTTCATTGGTGGATCCAGGTGGATGACATTTACCTGGGCCGTTCCTTTGTTCTTTCTCCTCCAGTGACCATGGTGACCATGGATGCCTTCCAACTGGTGTGCATTTCTTGGGAAGGATGGTCCAAGGCACACGGTCCCCTCAAGAGACCAATTTGTACATCAATTTCCTAGAGATGAGAGCAGTTCTACTAGCATTGCAGGCATGTTAAGATGTTCTCCCTCTGGCGATTATTGTGATTTAAACAGACAACATGACCATTGTCTGCTGTATCAACAAACAAGGGGGAACCTGATCTTACCCCTCGAGAAGCTATGAGAGTGTGGCAGTTGGCAAATTCCTCCAACTACTTTCTAGAGGCAACACACATTCTGTTGAAATCTAACATGCACTTTACTAACTTGGTAAAAAACAACAAAAAAGCAAGTTAGCTGCTTTAAACTTCACAAAGACCAATTTATTGTAAGCGCTTTCATCGAGGCAAATGCCCCAACTTCATCAGTCAACTCAACAGCCATAAAAACCTCCATTTTATACTCACATTCAACATAATTAAACAATTAAATAGTTAAATCCTTGATTGAACCATTAGTTAAAACTAGTTCTTATTTAAAGTGCCCTTGCTTCCTGACTTACAATTTATTGCAATGCTTTAGAAGCTATGGCAACAGTATAAAAAACTTGTTTTTACATGTTATTAAAAACCCCTAATGAATATTATAAAATCATAAAATACTTACTATTACAAAAACTTTTTGTTTGTATTTATATTCAATCCAAATATCGAAAATTCAGAAAAATCAGACAAAATGATAGGCACCTCTAAAGGACCCTAACTATCTTTCATTATATAAGTACCATATAAATCCATGACTTGCATAAATTATTAAATATCTAAAAAATGTATGTAAAAAATGAAGTTAGATACGATAAACATCAGTTTGTGTATAAATATAACCTATACTAATCTAATAAACTTAATAGCGAAAGTATTAGATTAAAAACATATTCTTTAAGTTAACATTTTATCTAGAAAGTGTTTTTAACTTCAATATACATTTTACAGAAGCATATTCATTCAGCCCAGGGGGTGTATGTGCTGATGTCCGAATTTTACACATAAGTTCACATTCCTCTAATACTTTCCCTTTTTTGACCTTATTACGTGTGGTTCTCGTTCCTTTGGTCTTATTTTCATTATCCTCCATGAATATTGGACCCCAGTCCAGACTTTCTCTCACATCCCTTGGTGATGAAGCATCCCAGTATTCCAGGCTTGAAACTAACCGCATGGTTTCTCCAATTCCATTAATAGCTAGACAGCCCAGGCTTCCCTCCTCAGTTCATCATATACATTTATCTCCCCAGAAAGCTTCTACTAGGAAGATCTACAGGAGTAAATGGAAAAGATTCTCCATTTGGGCTCTTTAAAAAGAAATTGACTCTTTTACTGCTCCTATTTCTTCTGTACTGGAGTTTTTAGTTTATCTACAGTTAGCAGCCATGTTGAATTTTCATTCAGGAGAGAGAGCTTCTTGTTTAGCTTCTTCTGAATTGTGCAAGGCTTTCCTAAAGGGTACTCAGGCCTCCAGTGAAAGATCCATCACCTCCTTGGGATTTGACAGTTGTACTTCAGGGATTGACACAACAACCTTTTGAACCTTCAGCCAAAATTGATGTAAAATTTTTGTCTTGGAAAATAGCCTTTCTGATAGCTATTACATTGATTAGGAGAATTTCTGAATTCCAGGCTCTATCATCCAAATCCCCTAATTCACAAAGACAAATTTAATTGACGAACCAATTCATCCTTCCTATCAAAAGTAGCCTCTGAATCAAATATCAGTCAAATAATTCACCTGCCTCTCTTCTTCCCTAATTTTTTTAAATAAGGGAGAGGACATGCTACATATTTTAGATGTACACAGACCACTACATTTCTATTTGCACAGGACAAAGGATTTCAGGAAAACAGGCCAGTTGTTTTTTTCATTCTCAGTGAACAGATTGGTATTACCAGTTTCTAAAGTTACCATGGCCAAATGGATTACTGATTGTATTTCCTTTGTTTATACTCTCTTCTCTTCCCTTCCTATCAAAACCCCCTAAGGCACATTCAACCAGATCTATGGCCACTTCTTCTGCCTTCTGGTCTAGAACTTCCATTGATAACATTTGTGCAGCAGCCACTTGGTCTAATACACATACCTTTGTTGCTCATTACAAATTAGATTTGACTTCTAGAAGCAGAGCTGCTTTTGTTTCAGCAGTTCTCTGGAATATCTTTCCACAAGAGCCACCCAAGATTCATGTAGCTGGGGATTCTTTCCCATATGTTGAGGAAGAATGAAAAGGACAACATGAGATATTAAAGTTATGTACTCACCATAACTAGGCATCTGTGTTGTCCATTTTCATTCTTACTCAACTTCCCACCCTCCTTCCCCCTTCCTATTACCTTCTGAAGGGATCACATGGACTTTTTGGAAGCTTTTAGTTCCAGGTTTGAGCCCTGGCTTACTGTTACTTTCCACCTTTCTACTCTATCTTATATGTGTATAAAGAAGTATACTTGATCTGAGGTATTTTAGGCTAGCTGGGGCATTATGAGTATAGGGAGGAGCTCAAGAGTTGGATCTATAAGTCTGAGATATGCGGCCGAGTCACATCCGAGGTCTGATCTGGTACCGATATGTTGAGGAAGAATGAAAATGGGCAACATAGATGCACAGCTATGGTGAGTATATTACTTGAAATTTTTTTTTCTGATCGTATATAAGCTTTGCATTTTCAAGAAGCTGCTTTTCATGTGGAGGCAGTTACTGGTGCCTTTTAAACATGTAATCACCAGAAGTTGAAATTTTCCTATAAAAAAACACCTCAGAACTTTACCTCAGTCCCACGTTCCTCATGAGGAACTAGTTTGTGCAGTGAGCAGCATTTATGTATTTAGTTAGTACAATTTTGTCTCTCTCATCTTATTATAGCACCCAGGACTACTGCTGCTCAGAAATCATCTAGTTGGGATACTGGACAGCATTGCTGGTTAGGTTAGCTGCAGATTATACCAAGTAAGTACCCTTCCCTTGTCCGGTTACAAACACCCACCACTCCTATCCCTTGCAAGTATACATTAGGACCTGCAACCATGGATGGGCACTTTCCTGCTATCTCTGCATCCATCTTGATGGACATGGGCATCCTGAGGAAATGTAATAATTGCCTTAAGTACACTGACAACCACATAATTTTCAAACAGACAGATACAGTATGTGAGTGATGTAGTTACACATTGACACTGGAGGTTAGGCTCTCACATACAGACACAAGAAGCAAATAGACTAAAGTCCTATCTCTTTACTCTGTCTCCTACTGACTATTAAGGGATGACCTATACCTGACCTACAAGGCACTCACAAATCCAGCCATGATGGAGCTGCTACATATCCACAAGTCAAACAGCATGAGAGCCACCCAATCTAAGGATCTAAACTTAGTCAGCAACTCAAAAAAAAAAAACATGCTGGAGAGACAGATATGTGTATCAGAGATTGAACTTTCTTTGAAACTGGCTTCTTATTCATATTAAGAAAAGCTCTTCTCTGGCCCTCTTCAAAAGCAGTTTGGATCAATGGATGGGGAACTGCAAATTCACACCTTGGTTAGCACCTACGACCCTTATGGACAGGGGCTATCTGTAAGCTACTAAAGGCATAGGCAGAAATCCATGCCATCCTATTGCCCTTGGGGGCCATATATTGGGTAAAATTTGATTATATTGGCTAGGCTTGTAAGGGCTATTAGGCTTTTAACCTAGAAATCTCCTGTGAGCTTATGCCAGTGATATAAAGAAAAGCTGTGCTTTCATGTACCAAGACAACATGAATAACAGACATTGTCTGAAACTCCTAGAGATTATTTAAAAAAACCCTCTTTCCTTGTAAATTACTACTCAGCGGATAATACAAGTTATGCCTCAACAACATTTCAAACAAATTAATTGAAAACTGTTCTAACTGCTCTAAAGAACCATTTCCAGTCCTTGTTTTGAAGATAATATTGTGGAAGTGTTTTCTGTAATAACTGCTGAAACCAAAGATAGATAAGAAATGCAAACACTATCAGCCTATGTTTATGCTTTGTAAACATTAAGAAACAGATGAGAGGAAATGCACAAATCTACCAAATGAATAATGGTTGACTTTGACAGTATTGCTGTTTCATTAAAAGGTTAAAAAACATGGATAAACAACTGAATTGATCTTGTTTCTGATACAGCTTTGCATGGTAAGTGAACAACTACAGTTAATTGTCATTTAAGACAGATACTGAGTGGTGTATGATTAGGCAAGTTATGTACATGGTTATACTTATTAAATAAAATTATTTGTAAACTATACAGGGAATACCACAGGAACATGACTGCTGAGAAATTATTTTTAGTCTCAGAACATTAAGTGATACAACTTCAGACTACATAAGGGTTCCTGACTTACACAAACCAAATATGATTCAGATACCAAATCATTGTGTAGATTTTGACAGCTTATATAACATTGTGGGCGGCCATGGTGGTGCAGCAGTTAGCGTTGCTGCCTCACAGCAAGAGGTTCTCCGGTTCGATTCTCAGCTGGGGTGCCTTCTGTGCGGAGTCTGCATGTCCTCCCTGTGATAGCGTTGGTTTCCTCCGGGTGCTCTGCTTTCCTCCCCACATCCCAAAGACATGCTGTAGGTGGATTGGACACTCCAAATTGGCCCTAGGTGTGAGTGTATGTGTGCATGTGCCTTCTGTGGAAGGTTGGGCGCTGGGCTGGCACCTCAGCACTGTAAAACTCCACTGCCAATCATGAGCGGACAAGTGATCCACTATGGCGACCCCTAACCGGGAAGAAGCCGAAGAAGAAGAAGAAGAAGATATAACGTTGTGCTGAGAAATGTCTGATGTACTTTCAAGGTGCCTGGCACAATGTTTGAGCTGCAGTAGTGTTTGACAATCCTGAGAAAGTGAGAAAATATATCACAAATATTTACCCATGTTTTTTTTTTCAAAAAAGGTTTTAAATATACACAAAACTATTTGAAATGAAACTACATAAATTGTTTTCTGTCACAGTGATGCTTTTTTGTTAGCATTTCAAATATTGCCATTTAATTTTCACTGGTTATTTAATCACCTGCAGAAAAAAGCTCTTGATTAGATGTCTGATCTGTCTGATATCAAGGATTCTTACTGTAACTGCCTAACAAGAACAAAAGCCAAGCGGCAGTAATACCTGTAGAAACCTAGTTATGTCGAACACTTGCTATACTAATTTCACAGATGTAATAACATTGCTGCAGGTGTAATAAATGCAATCTAGTTGATTTCTTAGTTGAGATAAGCTTTATATCAATCAGTTTTGGAGATATGCATTCTTTGGATCCCAATGAATGAGGAGGTATCTGAAGTTTTTATCTAGCTTTACATGGCTACACTAAAGATGCTGTAGAATCTGTACACTTGATAGAAGACCAGCCATGCAAATCTTGCTTTTATAATTGTACCACCCATTATAACGTTGCTGCATTCCTTTCCCATGGATGTAGCAATAGTTGATTATAGTCAAAATGGATGCAAAGTATCTCCCTCATACTGTATAGGTATGGGAGTGATGCATTCACTGAAAGGGGCCTTAGACTTACTTCCTTGAAATGCATCATTTGTTAACATGTACTTAAAACACTGGATTCACAGATTGTCACATATTAAACTTCCAAACATCTAAACAAAGTTGAACCACTTTCAGAGCCATTTGCTCATATGAGTTAGATAGTCCCTTAACTACCACACCTTTAGTATTCAAGTGAAAAGTAAAAGATTTTCAATGCATTTTCCATCCATCACATATTGCACTGCTGATTTCTGCTTGTTAGTTACCAGCATTTCTTTTCAAAATACCATTACTACTTTATTATTACTTATTTTTTCAAACACAGTTGGACTGCAAAGTTGCAAAAAGTATTACACTTGTACACTATATCTACACAAACGCACACAATAATAATAAAAATATATATACATATATAGTGCCTTCTGTGTGGAGTCTGCATGTCCTCCCTGCAGTCGAGTGGCCTCTGAAAGACATGCGTGAATGGGCGTGCCTTCGCTGAAGGTTGGGCATCAGGCTGGCAACTCAGCACCATAAAAATCTACTGCCAAACATTAGCGGACCGGAGTTCTGCTGTGATGACCCCTAACCGGGAAAAGCCGAAGACAAACAAACTAGCTTTCATTGACATCTGCTTTTGTCGCTGTCCCAGAAAGACATAATAAGTGAAAAACATAAATGCTGACTCACTCCTACACATGCACCAAGAAACAAACTTGACACATGCAAAAGTTAACATACACTCACAAATAGGACATTGTTACACCTTGCTAATTAGATATACTAACTCTGAGATTGCACTAAATTGGGGAAAGGGAATTCTTCCAAACGCTGAGAACTGTGTGATCTCACACACCGTCCAACCCTCTGTGTAATAAACCAAACAAAACTGACAACACCTATAGATATGTATGGTGTGTGTGTGTGTGTGTGTGTGTGTGTGTGTGTGTGTGTGTGTGTGTGTGTGTGTATATATATATATATATATATATATATATATATATACACACACACACACATATATATATATACACACACACACACACACACACACACACACACACACACAGGAAAAAGATATGCTACTTGAAAGAAACACAAGGAAATGTTTTTCCTAGAAGACACTATAAGCTCAGAAAAGAGAGGCCCTAAGTCACTGACTGGAGCACCTTCACATAGATAAAAATCAGCAATAGGAATGGAAGACATGTCAGCCGATCAGATTACTTCATCCTACTTCCTGTTTGCTCTGACAGCCATTCTTGTAGATGCCAGCACTTGCTGTTAAAAATGGTCTTAATAGGCAATGTGATGTAAAACCTCAAAAAAGGTCAGTAAATTAGTAAATTGGAGCATCGAAATATTTCTGCAATTGGGGTTGCTAAAAATGCTTCAATGCATGTCTAAGGTACATTCCACTGGAAAATCATATCATTAATGCAACATATTTGAAGAATGTGACTGCAGGTTTTACTGCTGACAGCTGCTTTATTGTAAATGTGCATCTTTAAGTAAAATGTGCACATTAGGTAAAAATGAAATGTGATTATGTGTTGCATCACAACAATGTACCCCTCCAGGTAGGGATGGATGGATGCTACTGATTATCCTTGGGGAGGCATGACGTGTTTGATCTGCATGTCATGATTAAATGACAACTGCCTCGTGGCTGAAAGCAGCATCACTGAGCCACATCTTATTGTTGTATAGTATAACTGTTCACTTTTGTGTATTCTATGTATATATTTATTTGTTTATATTTTCACTTATTGCTTCACCATTTATCTTTAGGTAATACTTAAATAACCTACGCATAATGTTATTTAGACAGATTACTTTTACCATTACAGCTATATTTTCCTTTATCCTGTTTACTTCAGAAGGCATATTGCCTGAAACAGAATCATGTTCTGAATAGCTTGTCTAGTCTTATTAATTTCTCGCCATAAAAAATCATAAAGCATTTCTACAACATCACAGTTGCTTCCTGGCAATGGACTGTGATGTCACCAAACAAGATTAATGTTATTAATTTCATGTTATTTTGTTAACTGAATTACTCTCACTAAGCTTAATCAATCATTTATAGGGGAAACCCAGGGAGAGAGACACCATATTAGAAATGTAGGGGCAATTTGGTTTAGAGTAGCTAATGAACCTAAGCAACATATGTTTGGAATGTTGCTGAAAAACAGCGTACCCAGAGAAAGCCCATGTAAATGCAGTACGAACACACAGACACCACTTGAAAGTATCTGGTTTGAACTCTGAACTCTTAAGCTGAGAATCAAGTAATAGCTGAGCTACAAATATATGAAAACTTTAAAGTAATTCTAAGGAGCAAATGTCACTGATTTATCAAATATATTAGTAATAAAATAATTTTACTTTCCATACAACCAAGATACATAATAACCAATGCTCAGAACCTCCGCAACAAAGTACGTAAATTAATAAACTCAACAATGCAGAGCTAAGCTCTCAAAATACCAAAAAGGCTTTTCCGAAGTTTACTATGCTACTGAAGCAATGTGAGTAAGTATGACACAAAGTCTCAAACACTTATTTATTTATTTATTATTTTAGCCTGTTAACTAGGGGAGCAGGCTGGTCCCAAGAACCCTTTTCAGACGCAACCCAAGCAAAGTGGCAGTATCAATCTTGTAACATAGTGCAGAATTTAGCAACCAACCAGAGCTTTGCCATACATAGATAAAGCAATTGTTGTAATACATGTACAATGCACAAAATATTAGTGCATACAATATACATATTTACAATAGTTCATGTATTAATAATACTTAATTGTGACTTTAAACAGGAGAGTTTAGAAAACAAGACAGGATGTATAGAGTGTGCTTGCCTTCTGTCAACTGCTGTTAGCAGTGCAAGATTCATAAATTCCTTTATGCCTGGGAAGTCAGATTATCTCAATTCAGTGACAACCCCTATCCTGATCTCTGACTACCTCTGCCACAACTTTACTCAGGGTATGTAGAATACACTTATGTATATATTTGGCAGCTGGAGCTGTGCAATTCATAGGTCCATTTTCTGAAGGAGGATGGGTTGACTCAGCACCCCTCAAAGTGATGTGTAGACACAGTGCCCCTGAAAGTGAAGGTGTAGGTGCAGTTACCTTAAAAGTGATGTGAAGGCACAATACCCATAAAAGATATGTGTAGGCCCCCTCCACCAAACGTAGTTATCACTTTCTAGCCTGCTGTCTCTAAAGGTCTCCCTCCTAGTTTACACTAGCTCTTCTGTTAATGATTACAGCCCAATAATTTCTCCTTCAAAAATTGTATTTATTTATCTGTGTATGTATGTATGTATGTATGCATATTAATTTGCTAACTGACTGTGATACCCCACTACTGGCCCAGTAATCAAGGAGCCTCAATCCTCACCACTGGCAACAGGGAACATACATGCTGGAAGGATGAAAGTTACACGCATAGTATTTCCAGATGCAGCTCTCTGCATCAAGTGCGATTTCCCTTAAAAGCGCACAGAGACCGCAGTCAGTCTGTGGCTAGGCTCTTTCTCCTGATCCCCAATAAGACTCCCCACTGGCACAGCCACAGAGTTGAGATCTCAGCAGAGTGGCCAAGCCAAGACCCTCTCTGTCCAACCAGTGGTTCATGTCCCTGCTCAAGTAGCTGACATACACACTCTTTGAGATTTGATACACACACACACACACACACACACACACACACACACACACACACACACACACACACACACACAACACAGACACAGACACACTCCTGGGAAAGGCTGGCACAGGTTTACTAGCTATTCCCCCTTTTTTCCAGACTATAAGATAGTTATTACTGTCACCAGCTAACTCTTTATCAGCTACATTAAGGCCCTTAACAAAGGGTGTCCAATCTTACTGTGTAATATTACTATTAATCCAAATGGTAGTTTGACCAAGAGCAAGGCTATTAGAAGTGGCCCACACAGTGTCACCAAATAAATATGCAAGTACTCCCAGAACTTAAATATGTCTCACAAATATCAGCCACAGTGATAGGTTTAAATATATTTAACAATAAATAATAACAGAACAAGAAAATACTCAGTTAATAAACACAGTTACATTCGAGTTCAAAAATTACAGGAAATACTTAAAACAACATTGCAGGACAGTTTCAAATAAATCAAGAAAACATCTGACCTATACTTCACTTGAGCTCTGTGTGATTCTAACAGAAATTACTATACCCTAGTTAACTTACTTCCAGAGTAAGGCAAGTGTGGTGAATGGATCTTTTAGCTGATGTTGTTATGGCCAAGTTAGAATACAGAATACTCTGCCTCTATGAGAGAGTTCTTAAATTAATATATCAAATATGACTGCTGGGTTAGCTTGCAGGATGACATCACTTCTTGTCATCTGACTTCAGTTCCCAAGCTAAACCCCTATTACTAGAAACTGCCTGTCTTTAGCATCTACTTGTGAAAAATACATAGACCTCAGATCTTTTTGCAGCTGCTGGAAGACATAAAACAAAACACTTACAAGACAATGCAGAAGGCTCCCTAGTGTTAGACATCCTATCTCTTTGCTGCACTGAAACCATCTTTTATGGTATAGTTATAAAAAAATTTTAATTTCAACTATTTTCTGAAGTTTTGCAAGTTAACCTTTTATGTTCCAGTTTTCAATACATACATTTACGCAGTTACAATACTGTATATACATTTCTGTTCTTTTCCAGTAGGGCACACTGTGGATACATCTTTAGGCTCAGTACTTTACAAAGCCTTTCAACACACACTTCTGTACCAGCAGTTTGATATAGACACAACATACAGTTCTACTACATTTGTAACACAGGCATATGAATCATGTTGATATTCACAAATAACATGTAACCATTTACAAGACTCCAGACATCTGTGCTGGCAGTATCTCCCTTTTGTTACACTTCTATATAAATCATGTTAATATTCACAAATGACATATAATTATTTACAAAACTCCAGATAGCTGGGCTGGCAGTATCTCCTTTTGTCATACAGCACTGATTACAAAAGACCAATTTCAATCTCAGTTTGGAAACAAGCAATTAAGGAAAGCAAAAAAAACAAAAACACATATATACATACATATATATGTGTGCGTGTGTGTATATTTATTTATATACACACGCACACATTACAACATGGCAATGTATAATTATGATGAGTGTACAGTACAGAGAAGAATTCAACATATGAAATATGGAGAAGAGCAGTCACTAAGGTGCGTATATATACAAACACACACACACACACACACACACACACACACACACACACACACACACACACACACACACACACACACATATATAGTTACGTACAGTGCAGTCAGAGTGACTCTTGAGTTAGCTGCATTTATAGGATCATAGTTAAGTACAATGCTACCTGCCCATGAAGGCCATTTAATCCTAGCCAGTTTCCTTTTTTGTACTTGAATTAACCTATCCTGTTTGATTAGAGATTGGCCTTACCCATCCCATGGTTGATAATTATATATTATGCCTAATGAGAATAACTGGGATCATAACATAGGTGATTTGAGGTGACTTATGCATGAGCTAAAGCATTTAGGAACTGCCTCTGTCTATAAGTAGAAAAGGGGCAGTCCTTGGGTAAATTTTCTATTTTCCATCCATAGATTCAAGATGAGCTTGAATATGTCCAAGATTATCAACATATGTTTAAAAAAAACTCTTTTATATTAGCTCATCACTTAGCACAGTTGGTTAGTGTCGAGGTTTTCTGTGGCCAGGGTGCAGGTTTCAAATCTCTTTACCTTCCTTCACTTTGTATTGACTTTTTTGTTAACTCATTTTTGTTGTTGTTATTGTTGTTAGATGGCAATCCTGATGTCCAGTGGTGGTGCAGAGAACTTGTATCCTAGGTGGGAGGGTACTGGATTAGAATCCCTTTTTGTGCCTTTAATGCATACTATTTAATAGTACCCCTGGTGTCTAGTCATTCGCTGCACCACATTCTTTTAATTGTTTGTAAGGCACACTATATAGGGTACCCCTGGTGTGTGTCTGTAGGGAGGCTAGGTTGGTTTGGGGAGGCTGTCATACTTCCACACACTCTTAGACTAAACAGCAAAGCCTACAAAACTGGGTCAGGGTGATGACTGGTCACCAGGGCTAACCCTACAGTCATGGCTTTGGGTACCACTAGACACCAGGGATAACATTACAGATGTGGGTTGGGGGAACACTAGACATCAGGGCTAACTTCTTGTGCTATAATGGCACTTGCACATAATGGAGATGATGGGAACAATAGACAACAGGGGTACCCTGGACATCAGGATTGCCATCTAACAACAACAACAAAATGAGCTAACAAAAAATTCAATACACAGTGAAGAAAAGTAAAGGGATTTGAAACCTGCACCCAGGCCTCAGAAAACCTTGACACTAACCAAAGTGATAAGCTAATATAAAAGGCTTCTTTAAAAGTATGCTGATGATCTTGGGCATTATTCCATGACTGTAACAGTTTATAATGTTCAAGAGGGAGGGACAGGGAACAGCAAGCTTACCCCTAACCTTCTACAGCAAGACAGGATAATATCAGGAATGGATTTTAATTATGCCTAATTTGTCTCCAAATCGCAAAGCTCCACATAATGGAAACAGGTATTTTTTTGCCACAGTCCTTAACATGAGCTGTGTTTTTTGTTTATTCTGAATCCCTGGGAATGATTTGGCTGTGTATGGAATTTTGCATAAGAAGATATTTCTTTGAGACTAGCAGGAATAGATTCATATACTTTAGGGTCTTTAAGAAGAAGCAGTAATGTGTGCATTGTAATTTAGTTTTAGGTGCCTGTAGTTTGGACCTGGGTGGATTTAATTACTGAAGTTATAGGAACAAGGTTCCCTTGTTAATTTGTCTGCCACAGAGGAAATATTGTGGCCGTGAAGGAGTTTAAAAAATTGAAGGGCAGGTTAGATCTTTGTTTGAATGGGAGTCATTTTGCTTGCTTGTACTATTGTGTAGGGGTGTTCATGCTTTCGGGAGTGTGTGTGCAGGGGTGTTCATGCTTTCGGGCGTGAGTGTGATGAACCTTCAGATTCTATTGGTGATTCTCAGAATCACTGTGAAGTTTCTTTTTGAGGCATGGAATCCATATTCTACTTGGGCTAGTAGAATACCTTTACCTGTTTATATTCAGGAGTATTTGGAAAGAAAGGGGAAGATTTTGTTGGCCCAGTATAGAAATGACAATCATTGATCACAGCTACACAACACAGTATGGATTGGTATACTTTGCTTACCCCCCTAACTCACCCTGAAGATGACTCATGCTATCCACATAGCCAATCAAACCCGCCAGCTATTGTCTTTACCAACCCACTCCTAATATATCAGTGGCTGAACCCTACAGTAATCTTCCCATGATGACTGGCACTGACTGACCTTTCCTAACCAGTGGGTTAACACTTGGTTCCTACTCTCGCCCAAGCTGCCCACCCTACATTCTGATTAATGGGTCAGACACCCTTACAGCCCCTAACAGTATGTTCCATAGCTCAGTGGTCTCCCACCTATAGCATGCCCAGAGCACCACACTCAACACACTAAACAAATACTGGCAATGTACATAATTATTTATATCACAAAGTAATACATTAATTACTTAGTACGTAGTTATTTAGTTAATCAAATAAGTATCACATTTCTTGGTTCCAGACTGTGGTTCCTTCTTTGCAGAGTCTTTACATCCTCTCTGTGTCTACATAGGTTTTATCAGTTGCTCTGATTTCCATCCATATCCCAATAACATGTTTTTAGGTGAACTAGCAATTCACCAAATTACCTGTAGTACGTGTGTAGTGTGTGAGTGAGTAAACACATTAGTATACTGTGATGGGCCAGCTCTCTAACTCATGCCTATTTCTTACTAGATCAAACACTACTCCTCCCCTGACCCTAAAAAATAAAAAAATGGGTATCAGGCAATTAATTAAATAACGGCTGAAGCAATTAATTAGGTGTGTAATGATTTAGTTTTTAAACTACTCATCCGTAGCCTTGAATGGATATTCATCTTGGTTTATTCTGGCCTCCCCCAATACTCACTGTGGCTCATCGCAGCTCTGTTCCTAGCCGGCCCTCTCTTAACTCCTTTCATGAACTATGATTTGCAATCTTGTCTCTTGAGCTTCATGAATCTGGTCTATTTCAACAGCTCTACTGAGCGTTGTTTGTTTTCCTTAGTAACAAGCGACATTAGTTATTAACTATACAGAATGCAGGGAGAGCTGTGTCAAGCTGTTTTATGCTGTTTTGCATTTTTCAAGGTTTCCTGTTGGCTTTCCTTCATAAACTAAAAGAAAATGTTAATAATGCTTTATATATATATATATATATATATACATACATACACAGCTGGGTATGACCCTCCGAAATAAGGTTATTTTCTAGATTGTCTGAAGCTAGCAAGCTAATGTAAAAATTAATGCATAAATGGCCTAAAGAAATTACACTCTGGCACGAACTGGATCTCATAAGGGCTGATTGTCTACTTGAGACAAATGACTTACAGTATGTCGACACAGAGATGATATGAAAATGAGGTAGAGAGGAGTTCTTTGGTAAACAGGACAACAGAGGTCATTCAGGTCTGGATCTACAAACAAACTGTTATCTAGAAGTAAATTGTTATCCTGCTCAAACTGATTTTAGATTTTATCAAAACAGAGTCATTTAGTATGAAAGTTTAACTTATTTTTCTTTGGTCAGATCTGTTTAAATATATTTTTGAATTGTAGTCTTTGTGTGACACTTGATGCTGATGCATTTTTAACATATGATTAAGATGTTCCTAATAAACAAATCTTATGTGAAGTTAGTGGTCTTTAATAATGGTACTATTTTAGATGGACTGATTAAAGGTACCCTTCCTTACTTAAGACTCTGAAACTTTGCTCTCAAATAGGCGTGTTTGCTGACTACCAACAGACTAAACTATTAATCTTCTATTGAGGTGTTTGTTTCTAAAGTTGAGGGCATGTCTGGGGAGGGAGAAGGTTATCCGGGGGTGAAGAAGTATATCTAGGGTGTAATATTGGTGTTTTCTTTAGACTACTGCTGTGGAGTATTAGAGTAAGCAAATATATGCTTTGGATACTGCAGATGGAAGTAAAATTTCTCACTGTGTGCTGCTTGGTTTGCTGTATCTGTCACACAGGGTGTGCTCTTTGGCGGATGTCAGTTCTGTGAATGTATTTTCACTTCTGTACAGTGGTTGTAGAGGCAAACTATATTAAATCATCTGTCATAGTCTGCATTGACTGCTTTGGCACAGTCATAATGGGGTATGAACCCTGTTCTCCACTTTGTTTCCATAATTCAAGTCCTGAACTACTTTGTGTAATCTGTCTCTCATACCCCAAAATGAACCTCGTTGCTCAGGTCTGACCATAAGCTAATCACCCTTGACATCCACATCCCACCACCACTCCCCAGTAAGGAAACTTCCGTAAAAAAACTTCTCCAAAGCCAACTTCATGCTACTCAAGTCAGAAGTGACAAACTTCATGACACCCATGCAGATGGGAACTGAAAGTTTGACTGCTGAATCCTACACTAAGGCACTGTATGAGCACATCCACTTGTGCATGAATTGTGCCATCCCAAATAGAACCAAGATGCTCTCGTCCAAAAAAAGGAAGCCAATCTGGTGGTCCTCTGCCATAAACAAACTTGACAACAAAAGGAAAAATCTGTTGCAGAAAAGAGGAAAATCCCAGGATGCAAAAAACTCCCTTACCAGCCTCAGTAAGAAGCTGAGATCCCTCATAAAATCCTCCAAAGCTAGTTACGAAAATAAAATTGCCAAAGATTCCAAAGACAACCACAAGGCATTCTATAGCTATGTCAAGAATCTAAATGGCAATGCTCAGATTTGCTCTGAGCTACAATGGAATGGCATTAAATATACTGATCCCAAGGATATTGCCAATATCCTGGCAGATCAATATAGTGCAAACTTCACCCTCCTCTCACCCCCTAAAGGGCCCATCTCAATAACGAAAGACTGCCAAATTCTGGTAATAACAGCCACACAGGTAAAAAACACACTCTCCAAAGTTAAGAATACAGCATCCATGGGACCAGATGACATCCCAGGCTGTGTACTTCATGAACTACCAAATGAACTGGCACCTCACCTAAGTGTCATGATTAATCATAGCCTCACCTCAGGCTTCATGCCCACTGAGTGGCGCACAGCTACAGTTATCCCACTCCACAAGGGGGATCCACATTGGATCCCAGGAACTAGAACCCCATGAGTTTGATGAGCCTGATCTGCAAGGCCATGGAACGTATTATCATGGAACTTATAAACAAAGACATTGGCAACCCTCAAACACTGGACCCCATGCAGTTTGGGTTCGTGAAGGGCCAATTTTGTCTCCTGAACCTGAATGACTTTTTTGAATCAGTCTCCAGAGCCTTGGACAAGGGTAAGGTGGTCCACACAGCCTATCTGGACCTCGACAAGGCCTTCAACACCAGCCCCCACTCTGGAATCATAGATAAACTTACTGGACCCCATGCAGTTTGGGTTCGTGAAGGGCCGATTTTGTCTCCTGAACCTGAATGACTTCTTTGAAGCAGTCTCCAGAGCCGTGGACAAGGGTAAGGTGGTCCACACAGCCTATCTGGACCTCGACAAGGCCTTCAACACCAGCCCCCACTCTGGAATCATAGATAAACTTACTAAGTTGAGCACTGATCCCTACATCATTCGATGGGTTGCCAACTGGCTTACTGACAGAACCCACACTGTAAAAGTAGCCAACTCCAAATCCAGCTCCAGACAAGTGACAAGTGGAGTACCTCAGGGTTCAGTCCTGGGATCGCTCTTGTTTGGCATCTACTTCTCTGACTTACAGGCCAACAAAGTTTGCAGATGACTGCAAACCGGGAGCCATTATTGAATCCCCAAATGATGTGGATATTCTACAAAAGGGCCTTATAGAAACAGATGCTTGGTGCCAGAGCCATGGGCTCAAGCTCAATGCCAAGAAATGTATAGTTATCCCCTTTGGGAAAAAAACATGTACTTGTGAATTACCACATAGGTGGCAGTACACTAAACTCCGAAAGTGTGATAAGAGACTTAGAGACGCAGGTGGACAGTGGTCTCATCTTCGACAACCACATCGCCACAACAGTTAGGAAATCCTTCTATGTGGCACACCTCATCACTAAGGGCTTTTCATCTAGAAAAAACGAGGCCATTGTCCCACTGTACTCATCCCTCATTAGACCCATTATAGAATACAATGCCTTGTTTGGTATGTACCTCTCAAGACATCTGCAACAAGTGGAAAGGCCGCAGAAATACCTCACTTAAAGAATCACAGGCCTAAAGCAGATGCCCTATGCTGACCAACTAAAAAAACTCCACCTATACTTTGTCGCATATCGTCTATTCAGAGGCGATCTCTGCTTAACATACAAGGCTATGTCAAACCCAGAGCTGTTGGACATGCAACACTTAAAGAAATCCCAATCCCTCAGTGATACATGCTCCAGGGATCTAAACCTTGTCATCACAATGAACAAAACATGCTGGAGGGATAGGTTCCTGACCCAGAGATTCCCCACTCTGGAATAGACTACCCATACATGTCAAGCAGAGTGCCTCTTTGGCCCTCTTCAAAAGAAACCTTGATGATTAGATGGGAGATAGGAAATTCATCCCGGGGATCACGTCAGTCACCCTGGTAGACAGGGGTCGAGGGAAGTAAATACTGTGGGAAGAAATAGCCAGGAATTGTTATGGCTAGGCTTGTATAGGCCATAGGGCCAATAGTCTAGTACCAACCTATGAACCTATGAACTAGGTGACAGAACTATTGAAGGGCTTAGTAACTCTGCCTGTGATGATGTGCCCCATGAATTTAGAAATGTTACTAATGTGTGACAATTCAAGGACTACATAGTGAACCATTTTTGTATTTAAGTGATCTGTGAAGACTACATACAGCAACTGCTGTGCATGATGGCAACCTCCCCTTCGGCTCCTGATCACTGCCTGTTTTCACTTGCTTTTCCTAATATTACCAGCTTTGTGACTTCTACAATGGTTAACTACAATCGCATGTAGTATTTTTATTATTACACTCCTATTTATTTTAATAATTTGTCACTTAACTACTGTTTTCCTTCTACTGTTTGGTGTATATACATCTTCACTTTTCCAGTATGACTTATGGTTTTGAACTTTTGTACCATTTTCCCTTCTTACAGCTTCCCATCTGTTTCATCATCTGTCTAGTTATTATTTATGGCTCTGGTCTGTTAAATTGAGTTCCGTCAGCTACTGTTTCCTGCCTGCCTGACATGTCAAACCTACAATTTCCTTTTATTTCCATTTCCTGACTAAGTATATATCTCACTTATCCTCTGTAATGAAGTCTCACCTAAACATCCCATTAATATTTCTCCCCTGACTTTGTTCTAATATCTCTAATAGGCCACCTTCTGTCCATCTTCTAATGGCTGTAGCCTGCTCCCTTTATTAAATGGCTGTCCTTTAGAAGTAGCGAAATGCAAATGGAGAACTGCTTATTGAGAATGCAGCAAAGTGGGCATCTCTCTCTCTCTCTCTCTCTCCTTTCTCCATTTCTCATTTTTCTCTTTCTATCTATCTACTAACATATAAATATATATTATATAAGTATATGCATGTATATTATATATATAGTACGTGTGTGTGTGTATATATATATATATATATATATATATATATATATATAGGGAGAGAGTGATAGATGTGATAGTTGGGATATGATATATGAAATATTGTCTAATGCAAGATTAGGTTTCAAGCATCTGAATAACTTTAAATTTGAAGCTTTGCATTTTGAACTGTACCTTGAAATTCTAAAAAGGATCATACTTAACTTGAAATTGTGAGTATTAAACTATATTTCTATGCAGTAAACTGTATTCTAAACATTTGTTTTGCACTTTTTGCCTTGGGCCCACCTCATAGCTGAAAAGGGTCCTTGTACAAATCAGTTCACTTGTCTGGTTTGTTTATTTATTTTATATATTTGTTAACCAGCTAAGCCCACCAGATACAACTGTCATTTTTCAGGTGTGACTATTTATCCTTTGTACTGACCATGGGTATGTGCAACCCTAGGTGTGACCAGGATTCACTCTTACATGCTCTATGCAGATGAAGGTGGAATGAATCAAACCCTGCACCTTGGATACAGGAATTAGCTTGATAACAGCTTAAAGCCTTAATCTGAACTAACACGCTAACTAATTAATAATTAAATAATAAATAAGCTTCAGGGAAATAACTACATGCAACTTCAGTCTAAGAACAAGTGTTCTGATGTCATAAGGCTCTACAGGCACACTTGATAATGAAGGATAATATGGCAGATTGACAGAAGAAAAATAAAGATTAATCTCTTATGGCTGTTTAAGCAGACAGCTCATCCCCCCACACCAACATACCACTCCCACATAACAAATGGCCTTTTAGCACACTGGTGGTTTCCTGAGGAAACTCTGTTTGCAAAAATTGCAGGCATTCCTCCCGACTTTCTTGAGGGAAAATTTTACAGCCTGCTGTTGAGTCTGCGTTTCCTTTTCCCATAAAACATAAAAGGCTACTACTATGTCAGCCAATACACAAAAATAAATTTTAACTTAAGTGATGCAAATTTTATTATGTTACATTCATTTACCTTCTGTTTAAAATAGAGCACATGCTAGATACGTGCTAGAACTTTAATGCTATCAAATTTTGTGGCTTTTTGGACATTAGTTCCAGAGCAGATCTCATCTATTTTTCCTTACACTAGAAAAAAGGTATTCGGTTCTGAAACAATAATTAGGAAACTTTACAAAACAGAAGTTAAAATGACTGCTCTTCAGCATCTTCAGATGTGGGCTTGCAGCTCTGTAATATCTATATTCTGTAGGCCACAGTAAATCATTTATCTTCCTAGTGCCCTCACAGCATCCCTGATAATGGGGTTTCATGTCTCAGCAGGCCTAAATCGTTACCTAAAACAAATTATACATTGAGTAATTAACAGTATGACAGTTGCGACAACAAAGCAGCTTGTTCAATGCTTGATTAAGAAGAAAAAACATCTGAATTTAAAGTGAAACTTCTAAGTGCTGCCCTCCCACTAGATCTGCCGTTGACTCAAGTTGCATAGCTTCACTTTTGAAGTAAAAAGCTAGGCTAATTGAATATCACCCATTAGCTGAGAAATCTGACCTAACTCGCAGAGTGCCGGACACTGTTACAGGTCTAGCTCCCAGGTAGTAGATCTTTATCCTTCCTTGTTAACCTGAAAGGTGACATAGTCCTGCTGGACTTTTTCAGTCACATCTAGAACAAACAGCAAACACACAGCTGCATAATATCAGGGTATCATCTTGTTTAGCTTTTCTTATGCATCTTCTTTTGAAGGAATTACATTTAAAACACAAATAAATACAACAAATGAGATGCCGTACAGACTTACACTAACAGCAGCATGATGGGTTTGGAGACATTGCTTTAAAAAGCTGAATTCTAGCAGGGGAATTAGATGTTTTTGTACTGGGGACTATATTTTGATAGGATTTAGGGTGTCATGGTACTAGGGTAGAGAGAATAGCTGCAAAAGTTATGGAATTTTCTCTACAATGAAAATGCTGAGTGCTATCTTAAAGCAGACATTATTCAAATCAGGTTCATTTAGAAGGTTTGATATTGTGCATACTGAAACGAGTAATATAACAGAAAATGATCAGGGGTGTGCTGGGTAAGCAAGTTCAA
Organism: Protopterus annectens; assembly: GCF_019279795.1. NCBI lineage: Eukaryota > Metazoa > Chordata > Ceratodontiformes > Protopteridae > Protopterus > Protopterus annectens. The sequence continues at coordinate 1,130,586,581 of NC_056747.1, forward strand.
GTGTTAAGTAGAGCAAGGAATGAAGTCGTTTTGCAAGATGTATGCTTGAATTAAAGGTGGTGCTAGTCCTATCAGGTGATCTTTTTTTTCTGTAAACAATCATTTTATTAAATTTGCATGTTTAATCATCTTAGAGAAATGTATCCTGAGACTGCAAGTCACTGCCTGAAATGAACATGTCAGGGTCTGTATGGGCCATTATGATACTTGAACGTTTCTAGATAGGCCTTTCTGTATTTGCCACTTGACAAATAGTTTCAATATTTACTTATTTATTTATAAGTTATTTACTGGGATCTTTATGGACCACTTTTAGGCTCAGTTCTGGCAAATACTACAAGATATAAAACAAATCAAGGATACACACTATTTTTTCACAAAGGATATAAATAGTAAAAACAAAAAAAGCAAGATATGCAATGGTAAAACTCAATATAAAGAATATAAAATTGTACAGAAAGCATCAGAAATGGAAAGGATTGGTAAGGAGTGTAGAGAAAGGAAATGTTTCATGAAATATTCAAGAGGAGTAAGAGTGCTTAAAATGTAGTTTTTGTGTAGTGTAAGCGGATGGAGAGAGGAGAGTGTACAGTGTCATACTATGACATATATGACAGAGAAGTACTTAACATACCTAAGTACAGATAATGCATCAGCTATCCAGGTATTATATAATATGACCTGAAGTGAAGTAGCTGCAATGGGCTTACTTGTGTAGATAGGCTTTAAGCTGAGATCTAATCTTAGAGCAGGAGGTACCATCCTAGATGCCGGCAGGTAGGGATACCCATACTCTAGGGTCGATAGTAGAAAAGCTGTTCTTAGTACTGTGATGCCGCACCCACTGACCCAGTAATCAAGGAGCCTCAATCCTCACCACTGGCAACAGTGGGGGATGTACATTGGGAGGATGAAAGGCACACATACAGTATTTCCAGATGCAGCTCTCTGCATCAAGTGCAATTTCTTTTAAGAGCACACAGAGACCACAGTCAGTCCAGGGCTGGTTTCTCCCGATCCCCATTAAGACTCCCCACTGGCACCACCTGATGATATTTCATTTGGAGACATCTTCTAACTCCTAAAAATGGGGTAGTTGGTCCCCCAATAACCCTTCCCAAGAGAAATTAGTGTTCATAGAGGCCTTTGGAGCTGGCCTGTCTACCTCCTGGGTGACTCCGCCTATCAATGAGCTCATTGATTTAGTCTCTAGACGGGAGTGGAAGGAACCTGACATGACTGAGCCAATCATTATCAATTCAGAGCACTGCCCTTTGGTCTCAGCACAGCCCCAGTAGTTGCAGCTTACTTGCGACTACTGGGATTCTGAGTGATACCATTTCTGGACAACTGGCTCCTGACCGCTCTAACTAGGCATCAACTAATTCAAGCATGGATCTATTTACTTCATCTTTGCTCTCATCTGGGGATTTCTGTCAATTACAACAAATCTCAATTCAGTCCAGCTCAGACTCTGGAATTCATCATTGCTCTGTTCAATACAGTCACTCAAATAGCTTCTATCCCTCTGTCTAGAATTCAAACAATTCAGTCCCAGGTCAAAAAGATCATTCACAGTTCTTCTCTTTCAGCATGTCTGATACTCCATGTCAGCGGCAATAACTCTTGTTCCACTGGCTAGGTACCATATGAGAATCCTTTAATGGACAATCACAACTCAATGGTCTATTCTCCATCATCCTCTATCCAGTCAAGTCAAAATAACACAAGCTTGTAGAAACTGCCTTCTATGTTGGATTCATTCCAATCAAATACAAGAATGCTGTCACTTTGTTCTCCCTCAACCCAATGTCACAGTGACCATGGACACCTCTCAGATGGAGTGGAGGGCACTTCTGGGAAGACATATGGTCCCCGAAGAGGCTAACACACATATCAGTGTCCTGGAGATGAGAGCAGTCCTCCTAGTATTGTAGGCCTTCCATGACTCTTTCCCAACCGGGACTATTGTAATTCAGATGGTCTGGTATATCAACAAACAAGGAGGTAAACAGATCTAACTCCTGTTGTTGAGAAGCTATGAGAGTATGGCATTCATTTTCTGATAGCAACACACACATTTTAGGGAAGTCTAAGTGATTCCAGACAGGTTAAGTAGGTCTATTCTAATGCCTAATGAATGGTCTCTCAACATGAAGGTGGTGAAGAAGATTTTCCATCAGTTTGGCCAACCATGCTTTAAACTCTTTCCATCTCCTCTCAACAACAAGTGCAGCAGGTTCTTTGCCCTGATCCCCTTAGTGGGAGAGCTCCTGGAAGACACTGTACTTCATGCCTGGCCCTCTGGACTCCTGTACATTTACCTTTCTACTCCTCTCATTCCCAAGATTTTCCAAAAAACATCTCATTTGAAGAATACAATTATCCTTATTGCACCTTATTGGCCTCAACAGATCTGATTTCCCTTCCTTTGGCTTCATCTCCTACACCCTGAATTCTTGATCCAACTCCAGATCTCCTGTTTCATCCAACAGGCATGACTCATCCAGACATTTCAGGCCTCAAGTTCACCACATGTTTTCTTCAGTTCTGTTGATTGTTAGACAGCCCAGCCTCTCCTCCCGTCTGTCACATCCTTTTATCATCTCACAAAGCTTCCACCAGACAAAAAAATAAATGGAAAAGATTTTTTTTTTGGGTACATAAAATGAATCTAGACCCTTTTACAGCACCAATGTCTAGGATTATTGCCTTTTTAACTACAATTTTCAAAGAAGGGGGCTAGCTCCTCAACTGTCAGAGTACAATTAGCAGCCATTTCCAACATTCATATGGGAGTAAATAACTCTACCTTAGCTTCCTCCAAGCTTTGCAAAGCCTTTTTCAGAGGAACATATCTACTTGGACCTCCTTTAAAGGACCCTACTCCCCCTTGGGAATTAAATACTGTTTTTCAGGCTTGAGCCAAACCCCTTTGAACCTTCAGCTAAGTGTGAACTAAAATCTTTGACTTGAAAAACTGTTTTCTTAGTAGCTATTACTTTTGCCAGAACAGTGTCTGAATTTCAGGCTCTCTTGTCTAAATCTCCTTATTTAATTTTTCACAAGGATGGAGTACATTTGTGGACCAATCCTTTCTACCTAAGGTGCTATCAAAATCTAATATTAATCAGGTTATTAACCTTCCAGTCTTTTGTTTCTAAATTGCTCAAACAAAGGAGAATATATTTTATACATGTTGGGTGTTCATAGACAATTACATTTTTACCTTCACAGAACCAAAGAACTGAGAAAATCTGAACAATTGTTTCCTTTTCTGAATCAAAATTAGGCAAACCAGTTTCTAAAGTAATCTTAGCTAATAGGTTGCTGATTGAATTACCTTTGTTTATGAAAAAGTAGGTTTGCTTTCACTAAAACCAAAAAATATATTTGGATGATATTTGTGCAGCTGCAACTTGGGCTAATCCTCAACCTTTATTGCTCATCACAAATTAGATCTGGTCTTCAGAGGAAGATCAGCATTTGGTTCAGCCATGCTCAGGAATATCCTTCCTTAGAGTCCTCCTGGGGTTTAGGTAGATGGGGACTCTGTCTCAACAGTTGAGGAATGAATGAAAATGACAATATCAGACAAAAACATATGCACTCACCATAACATTCCACTTGTGTTGTCCATATTGGGATGTAGATTGGGAGAATGACAAGTACATACACATTATTTCTAGATGTAGCTCTCTGCATCAAGTATAAATTCCCTTCAGAGCACACAGAGAACACAGTCAGTCCAGGGCTGGTTTCTCCCTCTTTCTCCAGATCCCCAATAAGACTCCCCACTGGCACAGCTTGTAAAGTTGAGATTTTAGCTGAGTGGCTAAGCCACTTCAACACTCTCTCTGTCCAACCAGTGCATCGTGTCTCTGCCCAAGTAGCTGAAACACACACTCCTGGAGATTTGTTTTACACACACACACACACACACACACACGCACACACACACACACACGCACACACACACACACACACACACACACGCACACACGCACACACACACACACACACACACACACACACACACACACACACACACACACACCTGTGAAAGAATGGCACAGGTTTCCTCACTATGTCCCCTTCTGCCCATATTATAAGGTAGTTATTACTGCCATCAGCCAACTCTTTATCACCTACTTTAAGGCCCTTAACAAAGGGTGTCCAATTTTGCTGTGGAATGTTACTATCAATACAAATGGTAATTTGACCAAGAGCAAGGCTATTAGGAGTAGCCCACACAGTGTCACCAAACAAATATGCAAGTACTCCCAGAACTTAAATATCTCTAGACAGATCAGGCACAATGAAAGGTATAAATATATTTAATAAATAATAAAATAACAAGAAATAGTATATATTAACAGTTACATCAAAGTTCAAAATCACAGGAAATATTTAAAACAACATTGCAGGACAGTCTCAAATAAGTAAAGAAAAACATCTAAGTTAAACTTGGCTATATTCCTGACTTTATCTAAGAGAATTACAGTACCCTAATAACTTACTTCAGAGCAAGAAAAGCAGACATTTGAGTGGATTTTGAAGTTGTCAGGTCAAAAACAAAATACAGAATACAATCTCTCACTAAGAGACTTCCCAAATTAATATCTCAAATATTACTGCTGGGATAGCTTGTAGAATGACATCATTTCTTGTCACCTGACTCTATCCCAGGTGCAAACACCCACTGATGAAGCTGGAAACATTTAGCATCTACCTGTGAAAATACATAGACAAGGGCTTTTCATAGATCTAAGGCAGATCCTGGAAGTCATAAAAGAGTAACACACATCCAAGACAATATAGAAAACTTCTAGTTTTAGACATTGTGTCTGTTACTGCACTGAAACTGAAAGATAACATCCTTTTATTATATAGCCATAAGGTAATTTAATTTCAACTATTTTTCTGAAGTTAACCTCTTGTGTTCCAATTTCCATTGTTAAGATATATACTTTTAAACAGTTACAATAGTGCAGGTACATTTCTGTTCTAATCCAGTAGGACATGCTGTGGTTACATCTTTAAACAGTACTTTGTACAATACCTCTTCAACACACGTCTGTACAAACCTTCTTATATGACATACAGTTCTAATACATTTGTAACACAAGCATATGAATCATGTTGATATTCACAAATGACATATAATTATTTACAAAATTCCGGAGAGCTGGGCTGGCAGTATCTGCATTTGTGACTTGCCCTCATGGTTTACTATACACTAAAGCATAGAGGCTGTTATGTGAATTGTACAACTCTAGGTTCCAGTAGAGTATATATCTGCTGGTTTAGTGTATGATAGCATTGTGTTACAGATGCCAGGTGCCATTTTAATTTCTCCATGTCTTTCAGGTTTCTAATACCATGACAGGAATGGGCCCCATTTCTAGGTTAGCACCCACAATGTGTTCAGAACATGACTCCTTCTCCAATTTATATAGTTACATATATTAGTAGCATATCTAAATAAGACTGTAAAGTATTTTTCAGGAGACCCATTGCTCCCTACTACTGTTGGAACTGTCTGGGTATAATTCTTCAACAGTGCCCTTGTTTCTGCCTGCAAATCCTGGTATTTTATGACTTTGTGTCTCTCAGTACATAAGACAATGTAATCACTGGGTGTAACAATTTCAATGATCAATGCTACTTTTATTTTCCTTTCATGGACTACTATATCTGGCTTTCTCACATCTGTTTTTTGAACTATAGATAATGAGTGATCCAGTGTGATTTAGACCACCATTTTCTATAACGCTTTGTGGCTTATGCTTCCAATGCTCTCAACCACTTCAATATTGCAATGTTTGCATAATCCCCAAAGCAACAGTCTTACCATATAATTAGGCCTTTCAGTATACAAGCCATTTGCCATTAGTGTATCACACCCAGCAACAAGATGTGCCACTGTTTCCAGTTCTGTTTTACAGAACCTACATTTATCTGTTTTTCCCACATGTTTAGTAGACTTTGTAAACCAACGTGTATGTAGTCCATTATCCTGGACTGCTAATATTAACCTTTCATCTTTTGGTTTAAAATTCACCTTTCTTTAACCATTCCTGCATTAGATCCTGATCGACATGAGGCTGTTCCAGGAGTTTGCTGTACTTGCAACTATATTTATGCCTCATTTATTCCCTTCTCGTCTGATCCTTCTCCTAATATTCGTTCTTTTGTTTTTGGCACACTCAGTTGCTTCCTGATTTTTCTCTACTTCTGGTTTGGTTTCCATTCCTACTTGACACCAATATGCTTCTGCTAAACTAAGCAAGGAAGTATTCTTAGATTTGTTCTCTTCATGTTTCAAAACTTTCACTATATTTGGATCTGGTGAGGCAGCAGATATGTATACATAAAATCAATTTTACGGGGGCCCATACTGCCTTCAGAACGAGGGTTATATAATCTTGGTATACATTGATTGTTTTCCTTTTGAACTGATCCAATAACTTTTGGAGCCAGATAATCCCCCCAAAACTATAAGTTAAAACAGGAAGAGCAAATTCGTTTAGAGCTTGGACTTTGCTCTTAGATGACAGGGCTGTTTCCAGTATTCATTTTAGTCTTCTAAAATATTCCTAACAGCTTTGATTGCATTTGTTCATGTTTAATTATTGATCATCTATCAATTCCCAAATATGTATATACTCCCTCCTGCTCAGTTTCCTTCATATCACATTCCTGGTCCAGAACAATATTTTCTTGATGCTACACCTTTCCTGCTTTAAATGTTGCCTTTGCATATTTATCAAGACCAAATGACATTCTTATATTATCTAAGAAAGCAGTGACCACTCGCAGTTGCGCTTTCAGCTCCTTATCTGATGAACTATACAGATTTAAACCATCCACAAAAAGAAGATGGGAAGTCTTTACACTTTATGTTCTAGGAGCCAAATTGTAACCTCTACCTAATCTGTTAAGTAGACAGCTTAATGAGTTAAGGGGAAGACAAAAGAGCACTGGTAACAAAGAGTCACCTTGAAATATCCTCATTTGAATTTTTTCCCTGAGATAATAATTTATCCTTTGTCATGGTTTAGCTGTAAAGTGGTTTGCCACTGTTTCATGGTCACTGTAATGTAACTGATCAATGTAGGATGTATCATATACATCTGTAAGCACTCCTTTACCCATGAATGTGAGATTCTGTCAAATGCTTTTTTGTAATCTGTCCATGCCATACTTAGATTATTCCCCTTTGTACAATTCTCCATTATGACTTTATTTAACAATGAATGATCCTTTGCTACATATGGCTTTCTTTTGTTACCCTTTTGTTACATTTCCATGACTGAGTTTTCTTCTAAATGACTATAAATTCTGTCAGCATCAATTTCAGTATATGAATTATACAACATCAGAAGCATACCTCTCAACCTCTTTGCACAAGAAATCTGGACAAAGCCAAAAATAATGGGGGGACAAGGGCCCAAAAACAAGGACATGTTTTAAATATTGCTCTTATAAACTTAGAAAGTTGCTAGAATAAAAGGTATTGTGCTAGTATGCATTTTCTGAATGATATGAAGTCTGAAACTCAAATTTCAGTCATTATTTATTGGTATCGGTCCTCAGTGATATGACAGAAAACCACAAATTTTATGAGGAACAGACCAAAAATATGAGTCAAAACATTCTGCAAAAATCTGGACAGCTGAGAGGTATGAATTCAGAAGGCAAGTTATTGACCTGTAGTTTTTTTAGGATAGCTTGCAGGTATACTCTTAAGGAGAAGTATTGGTTTTGCTGTTATTAACCAGAGTGGTGACTGTTTGGGGTGCAAATATAAGTAGTTCTTACTCAGGCTAAATCTTCATGTAAAGAAAATAATAAATAAAAAAATAACTTTAGCCAGAAGTTAAGTACTGCATCTAGGCCTGGGATTTTCCAATTAAAAGTTTTTCTTATTTTTGTTTCACTTTCTTTGGCTGCTACTTCATCCCATTTCATGTCCTGTACATTTCAGCTTCTTACTATTTCTTTTACTTCTTCAATCCGTTCAGCATCTTTGTTATGTTCAAAAGGATTTTCATAGATATTTCTTCAAAATATGTCTATTTCTTCTTTTTTTTTGGTAATGTTTTTATTCCTTTTGTTTTGCTTTCCAGTTCTATACAAAATGTTTTTGGGTCATCACTAAATGTGGTGGTGCTGCGGTAGCGTTGTCGCCTCACAGTAAGACGTTGTCCGGTTCGATTCTCAGCTAGAGCGTCTTCTGCATGGAGACATGCGTAAATGGGCGTACCTTTGTTGAAGGTTGTGCATCAGAGCTGGCAACTCGGTATGTAAAAATCTACTGCCAATCATTAGCGGACCGGAGTACCGCTGTGGTGATGCCTAACCGGGAAACGCCGAAAGACACAACAACAACTAAATTGCTTATTTTGTACTTTTCCTTTATGTTTGTCTGCATATCTTCTAAGTTTTTTACTTGTGCTGACAACTTTAGTTTATTATTTGCAATATTGTATGATAAAGCCTGGTCTGCTCTAATATTGCATGTTGCTTTTTATCACATCTATCTTTCTAAATATTTTTGTTGATATCCTCCCTCTTCTACAGTCTTCTAACAGTGACACTTCTTGTTTTAATTCCTTTATAGTTTCTGCTATTCAATACTTCTGCGATGGCATTTGTTTTTTTTTTCCTTCCTTTAGCTTACTGCTCTGTATTTTTGTGGTAAGACTATGTGTTATTAATTTAGTTGCACAGTAATATCCTATTTACTTCTGTTATATCACATGAATTTCTGTTAATAGTCTTGATTACTGTGTTCGTTTTATCAGACTTCTAACATTTTGTGTCTTATTGACTTTTGTAATCTATTTATTTCATTGATCTTAATATGTCTATCCATCTCTATTAAATCAAGCAACTCTTCCCTTACATCTTTTTTCTTCTAAACTGAGGGCACATTCTTTATTCTCTGCTTCCTGTGGACATTCTACAGGAAGTTCCAGGACATCTTCCTGTGACATATTCCCTTTAGCTGCATCCTGTGTCGTCCATTTCTCTTTCATATGGGAGTTCACTGGCCTATTACTCCACAACATTGACTGTGTCAGAGTTGCCACCATTTCCTGCTTCTTCCCTTGCTGTGGAACTCCAGCTGAACTTTTGTATTGGTTTTCTACTGAAGGCTTCAGAGTATCTTCATATGGCAACTGATCAGATGCTTCCCATTCCACCCATTTCTCCTTAATTTCGGGACTCATTGTTCTACCATGCTGTGATGTTACAGGAAAAGTACCTGGCTATGAAAAATTTTACAATGCAAAAAAAATAAGAAAACAAAAAGGGAAGTAGAAAAGAAGATTAGTAATGGAGAAGATAAAGAAATAGAAACTGACGTTATGGACTACCTGTGAAGTGAAGGATTTACTGTAGAAAATCCAACAGCACTTTTTTTATCCCAGGATTTGTACATCCCACTGCCTTTTTTATTTTTTACCCTCCTTCTGTCCATGATATATGCTATATAAAATACACTCTATATATCAGAGTCATTTTGGTGAGATTTTCTAAAAGCAGGGTCCACCTACAGGCCTTTAGGATGAATTTAGTTCCAGCAATACTACTCTCCTTTGCTTGCTGATTTTATCATCTCTCCATTCAGAAGATATCTTGTTTTTAATTTGTCCAAGAGCTTTGGGTTTCTAATACCATGATGGGAATGGACGCCATTCCTAAGTCAAAATAAAATTAAAGTTCATGAAATTAGTACGGTTTCAATCTTTAATCTTAGCCAAAAGTGCTCTTTGCAGTACCTGCAGTGTGCCCAGAATTGATGCCTTCTGCAATTCGTATGGAGTTACATGTATTGGTAACATATCTAAATACAACTGTAATTTTTTTTTTATGAGACCCATTGCTCCTACTGTTATTGGAACTGTCTGGGTATCCTTCTTCCATATTTGCCCTTGTTTCTGCTTGCATATTCTGGTATTTTATGACTTTGTGTCTCTCTGTCCGTAAGACACTATAATCACTGGGTCCAGCAATTTCAATGATCAAAGCTACTTTTGCCTTTTTTTCCTGGGCTACTATATCTGTTTTTTTTTACATCTTTTTTTTTTTTTGAACTGTTGATAATGGGTGATCCCATGTGATATAAACTTCATCATTTTTTGAAATGCTTTGTGGCTCATGTTTCCAGTGCTTCTCAACTACTTCAGTATTGTAATGTTTGCACAATTCCCAGTACAACAGTCTTGCCACATTATTATGCCTTTAAGTATATTACACCCAGCAACAAGATGTGTGATTGTTTCCAGTTCTGTTTTACAAAACCTGTATTTGTCTGTTTCTCTGACATGATCAATGGACTCTGTCAACTACCATGTATGTAGTCCACTATCCTGGGTCATCAGTATTAACTTTCCATCCTTTGGTTTAAATTTACCTCTCCTTAAGCATTCCTGAGTTAAATCCTGAACGACACAATGTTTTTCTAGGAGTTTTCAGTACTTGCAACTATATTTATGGATTTTCCACATTTCTTGCCCTCTCATCTAATCCTTCATCTTATATTTTTTCTTTTGTTTTTTTGGCACATTCAGTTGCTGCTCGATTTTTATCTACTTCAGTTTTGATTTCCATTCCTGCTTGACACCAATATGTTTCTGATGAAATAAGCAGGGAAGTCATCTTGGACTTGTTCTCCACATGTTTTAAAACTGACTTTTTGTTTAGATCTTGTGAGTTCAGCAAATATGTATGCAGTCCTACGACTGCAGATCTATATATGTAATCAATTTTGAGGAGGCCCATACTTCCTTCAGAACAGGGAACATATAATCTTGGTGTACACTGATTTTTATAAATCATTTGATAAGCATGAAGCATTTTTCTTGTTTTCCTGTCCAACCGAGTCAGTATCTTTTGGTACCAGTCAGTCACTCCAAAACTGTAAGTTAGAACAGGAAGAGCAAATCAGTTTATTGTTTGGATTTTGCTCCTAGATATTAGATCTGTTTTCAGTATTAATTTTAGTCTTCTATAATATTCCTTACTAAGTTTTATTTGCATTTGTCCATGTTCTATTGTTGATCCTTCATCAGTTCCCAAATATTTCTACACTTCCTCTTGCTCAAGTTCTTTTACATGACATTCCTGTCCGAGACATACTTTCTTAGTGCTACAGCTTTCCTGCTTTAAAGATTGCTTTTGCACATTTATCAAGACCAAATGACATTCTTATATAATCTTAGAATGGTTTGACCACTTGCAGTTGTGCTTTCAGTTCCTTATCTGATAAACTATACAGTTTTAAATCATCCACAAAGAGAAAAAGATAAGTCTTTATACCTTGTTATTTTCTGAAAGCCAAATTGTAGCCATGACCTAATCTATTAAGTAGGCAGCTTAATGGGACAAGGGCAAGAAAAAAGACCAGTGGTAGCAAAGAGTCATCCTGGAATATCCCCCTTTGAATTTGTATCCCTAGGATAATAATTTGTCCTGGCTTAGCTGCAAAGTGGTTTGCCACTGGTTCATGGTCACTGTAATGTAATCGATCAATGTAGGGTATATCTTATACGTTTGTAAGCACTCTTTTATCCATGAATGTGGGATGCTGCCAAACACTCTTCTGTAGTCTAGCCATGTCATACTTATATTTTCCCCTTTTTATAATTCTCCATTATGACTTTATTTAACAACAAGTGATCCTTTGTTCCATATGATTTTCTCCATATGATTTTCTTTTGTTACCCTTTTGTTCTATTGCCATGATTGAGTTTTCTTCTAAATGACAATAAACTCTTTTGGCATCAATTCAAGTGTATACTTTATACATTGTTGGAAAGCAAGTTATTGGTCTATAGTCTTTAGGATATCCTGCAGGTTCGCTCTTAAGGAGCAATATCATTTTTCTTGTTGTTAACCAGGTTGGCATCTGTTCATGGTGCGCATATAAATAGTTCTTACTCATGGCTAAATCTTCATGCAAAGATGTTAATACTTTTAACCAGAAGATAAGTCCTGCATCTGGGCTTGGGGTTTTCCATTTTGGAGCTTTTCTTAATTTTGTTTTAATTTCTCTGGCTGTTACTTCATCCTATTTCTATACTGTAGATTTCAACTTCTTATTCTTTCTTTGACTTCTATCCATTCAGCATATTTATGTTCCACATGATCTTCATAGGTATTTCTCCAAAATGTGTCAACTTCTTCTTCTTTTGGAGGTGTTTGTATTCCTTTTGACTTGTTTCCTAATTGTCTATAAAACTTTTCTGAATAATTAATAACGTGCCTATTTTGTACTTTTCCTTTATATTTATCAGCTGATTTTATCATCTCTCCATTCAGACTTCAGGTATTTGTTTTTTAATTTTTCCAAGACTTCTGGGTTTCTAATACTATGCTGGGAATTGACCCCCTTCGTAAGTCTAAGTACAATTAAATGTCATGAAATTAGTATTGTTTCAATCTATTCAGACTCAGACTCCAGGTATTTTATATGCTATCTGCTGTGCATGCTGGGATAAGAGTTATCTTATGTCCACATGCAGTAATCTCAGATTACACCGGCTGTGAATGTTTTGGTTGGGATACTTTGCAGCTGTGTCTTTTCTTCAGTATTATGGGATATACCCTCAAAGATACATTAAAAGTACTCACACAACTGATGTACATTGTATACTGCCAGGCAGGGGCAATAATTATGTGCGGTAATAACAGTAACCTTACATAACAATGATTCTCTAAGCAACACCTTTATTTGCCAGTGTTGTTGCATGTTTCACTACTGGCAAGTGTGTCTTCCAGGAAGTTGCAAACATATTTGTTATCTGTGTCATTTCTGCAGATGTAAGCAGTTTAATGCAGAGTAGTTATAGTACATTTTCTTCCCAGCTGTATGTTTTGATGATTATACAGCAGAGCCAAATGTGAAGATTGTGTATTTATGAAATGCACTGACCAATAACCAATGTTTTGTGGTCAGGGATGGAGGCAAGAGACCTTAAGAGCCACAGTGGAGTATTATGGTGTCATGTTATGACATTATACTTATTTCTTTGACAGCATCAGTGGCCTGTAGTACAATGGCTTTTACAGTGAGAGATTTTTAAATATTGTCCCTCACATTTCAGGTGCTTGTTTGCAAAACCTTAAAACTGAGCAGCTGAAAATATTTTTTTTCAAATGGGCAAGCCCCCTGCACCCCTACAGTCCTTGAACATACATGCATATACTGACTCCATGGTCATACAGCATTGGGGAGGGAGAAACTGTCAAAAACAATGCAAAGCACTCTCCAACAATCATGTTTTGATCTACCACAATGAAGTGATTGCTGAGACACTGAGCCTCAAGAACACATGCTGTAGCCATTGTAATGTTTTGAGATGCTGATAACTATGCACAGTTATAAATGCATATCCAGTAATGGTAGTTATGCACATTACTGTAAGACATACCCCTTCATTAAAAATGCCACATGAAGTTAGCCAATTTTCTGGCAGGTATCTGTAATCACAGACCTGCTGTGGTATCTATACATGACAAGTGCAGTACTGACCATAGATATTAGTGCATCACAACTGGTAGCACATGTATAAATGTAGTTACCATATTCATGTTCATACTGATACAGAGAGTAAAATATGTAGCATGTTAAGCAGTCTTAAAAACATTGGGGAAAATTCAAGAAAGCCTAAATATTTTTTTGTGTAGACATTGTGCATTGATGCTTACACGGACTCAAACATATTAAGAGTCAGTAAGCGCTGCTGAGCGGCGTGCACGCATGCACAAACACGGAAAATTCAGTGGTATGCAAATCACCTCATAAGCAAGTGAAACTCATGCAAATGAGGCAGGTAGAGTGATCCAACAAGCAGAAAGGCATCTGTTCAGACCCCATGTCAGTGTCCGTAGTGTACATGGAAAAATTCCGCATATAGGAGTCTAGACAGTCAAAAAGGGGAGTAAAACTGTAGAACTATGGACATAAATCCCTTGAAAATGTTATACTACATACACATGTGAGAAAAACTATTATTCTAGATGTCAGAAAGATTAAGGGAATAAGTTAAATTAATATTTTTTATAAGGTCAGCATGTTTGCGCTAAATGCTTAATAGAAAAAAAAATAGGAAAAAAAATAATTTTATACTATGTGACATACATGTATTATAGGCCCTTGCATGGGGTCCCTACAATGGTGGACAATGGTGGACTGCTGCTGTTGCTAAGGCGATGGGACTATGAAGTGTGTAGTTTCCAGGGTGTCAGCATGGATATGTATGCAAATGAGGTGGATTTACTGAACAGCAGAAAGGAGTAATCATGTCCGCATATCCCCTTTGTGTAGGCTCTTATTCCATGTTGATGTTTACACAGGATGTGGCTGACATTAGGGGTGTGTGTCTTTTCACTTCTAGGTGCTTTTAAGCTTAGGTGTGCGTGCTTGCATGGAGCACTGCCTGGCTGAGCATGTTCTTAAAACCAGATGTATTCAATTATTGATTTTGACCTTTATATAAGCTGTGCTGCGCAATGCACAGCTGTGTATGGTGTTGTGCACTGAAATAGGGCCATTAAATGATGCTAATTATATTGTAGGCGGGTGGAAAGCATCATACTTAGCCACTCACACATTCTGGACCTACAGCAGAGTTTTATAAAGTATGCATACACCCTACATTCTGATTTTCCCCAATAATCTGGACTACTGTAGTACAGACCTGGGAATTTTAACTGAAATAATGCTAGGGTCTGCTTTAGGTCTGCTACATCTGTATGTGCTAGATGTTGAAGTCAATGCTGCTGGTGCTGGTGCTGCTGACAATAGGCCTAGGCAGAGAAGGAGAACAGTGTTCAGTTCCAGGGTAACCTTCCAGGCGCTACATGAACTGGAGACTGTAGAGAGCTACAGGGTGGACAGGGACATACTACAAGAATTCACTAAGTTATGCCACCCTCAACTCAGACCCAGAGCCAACAGAGGGGAAACCATCCCAGTGGAAACAAAGGTATGTGTAGCCCTTAGGATACTAGCTACAGGTACTTTCCAAAGACCAACTGGGGACATGATGGGGGTCTCAAAGCCATATGCATCCAGGATACTCCACCAGTTCCTGGATGCCATGCTACCACATGCCAGTGAGCACGTCTTTTCCCCTCACCCCTGAGGTGAGGGCCAGCAATATGCAACACTGCTACTGTATAGCACTGATCCACTGGGTGCCAAAGATTGCACTCATGTACACATCAAGGCACCACCCGGTGAGGAGGGTAGAATGTACATCAACCACAATGGGTACCACTCCATCAACTGCAATGCCCAGGGGATTATCCTGAATGCATGTGCTGGCAGCCCTGGCAGTTATCATGACTCCCATATCTGGCACACATTAGAGCTGTACCAGATGTTTGCTAGGAGGGCCATCCCACACAGCCATTTACTGGGGGATGCTGGCTATGCCGTGGAACTCTGGATGATAGCATCCATCAGAAATGTGCACACACCCATGGAAGAATGCTATAATGAAGCATACACATAAACTAGGAACATCATAGAGCATGTGTTTGGGCTTCTGAAGTCACGGTTCCAGTGACTAGATATGTTTGGTAGAGCCCTGCAGTACTCTCCAGCCACATGTGTACATATGTTTACAGTATATGCTATGCTACACAGTCTGATCCTGCAGAAACAGCTGCAGCAGGATCAGCATGGGGAAGGGATATACAGCCCCCCACCAGTGTTTAGTTCACCACAGCCACAGTCACAGGAGGACTTGGACGAGGAACCCCTTGGTGATGTCCGTGTAGGCAGATACAGGCATGCTCAGTACACCCTGGTTTTGGCTAAGAGACAATGCATAGCACATTCACTGACAACCTAGGGACTGACACCTTACTCCTACTCACATACATATATTAAAATTGATATCAGGCCACCCACACAACCTGTACCTATCCATGCATTGGCTGTGTACTGCTTGCATCAGACAGAGTCAGGCCTGAACTACAGTTCTGTAAACTGTTGCATTTGCAAGGTAAGTCTCTAACCTATACAGTACTTGTAAGCATTAGTATGATATGGCATTGTATGTATGGATCTGCTACAGTTATGCAAGTAAATATAGTGGGATATTTGGACAGAAGTAACATCCACATAGGACTACAGATACCCATTTCACTGTCATGTGTCCTTTACTATTCACCAGGCCTCATGCATGGTATATTCAGTACATCAGTCAAGAGAGATGTTACACAGTGGGGTTACATGATATTTGGACTACTGTGTATTCCATCAGAACATGTGGCGCTGTCCCCCCACCACAACAGTGTTCCCTTATTACTTTTTTAACAATAACTCATTAGTAGTATATCAGCAGTCCAGGCAGTCTCAGGGCAATTACATAGAAAGTCCTCATACATTCTATGTCTTACTTAATGCAGAAATAACAACATACATATTTATGCTGCTGATTGTGTGATGAATGACCCCTCTCTGTCAGGCATCTTTGTGCGGTGCAATGGACTTGGGAATTTAGTATGCATGATGGCATTGATGTTTCTAATCTAGTGGCATACAACTCTTTTGGATGTGAGATATTACTATGTTTTGTTTTACAGACTGTAAATCTGTGTGTGGTGTAATGTTATTAACCTCTGGCACATAATAATTGTGTCAGATAGCTGTAGAATGTCATATACAATGTGAGTGAAGTGCAGCACTGCAGAAACAGGGACAGATGTCATTGTCTGTAACACACAAAACTCCAGACTGGAGTACAGGTAGGTGTGGGCTGGAGTTAGTTTATATGTAGTGAGAATCTCATTGGCCGTGCTCATACAGTTAGTTAAATAGAGCGCAATTCTGTTGCCCCTTGCCCAAAATTTATTTATGACCTGTTATATATAAATATGTCAGTAGATACATACATACAAATATATATATATATATATATATATATATATATATGTATATATGTATATATATATATATATATATATATATATATATATATATATATATATATATATATATATATATACACACACACACACACACACACATATCTGTCACTATCTCTCTCTCCCATAGATAGTATATCTCTATATCTATGTATATACAAAAAAAAAAATATATATATATATATATATATATATATATATATATATATATATGGGTCTATATTATAAACTCAAACACTTACCTTAATCGAATCCCTAAATGTCGACCCCTCCTCATCGAACCACATAAACACTGAACGACCTAAACCATGAAATTCAAAATGTCGAACTATCACACTTGGCCCACCCCACCGCCAGCTACATACTACATACACAAACAAACTAAATAAACCACATACGTACACTAACCAAAACCCTACTTCTAACCCTACACTAAATCTTACATATACCACCATGTATGCACTTAACTTAACCCGCACCCTAACCCTAAGGTCCATAACTATCGCACACTTACCTTAAAAAGTTAAACCCAAACAAACTAATTATACAATGACCCCCCCCCCCATTAATATTCCAAAACCTGCACGCTGATTGGTCAGCGTGTATGTTGTAAATCAGACTTATACTAATGGAAAAAGGTCCGGTCGCCCGGACTTTTTCCATTAGTATAAGTCTTTTTTTTTGGACAGCAACGGAGAACGGAAGAGCTCCATTGCTGTTATCTCACTATGTTAAACAAGTTTAACATAGCGAGATATCTTAAAAAAAAGCAACAGAGATCTTCCTTTCTCCGTTGCTTTTTTTTTAAGATATCTCGCTATGTTAAACTCTTTTAACATAGTGAGACAACTTTTAAAAAGCAACGGAGATCTTCCTTTCTCCGTTGCTTCCACACACAGCTCTGATGTACTGCATAACCATATGCATGCACAGTACATCAAAACTGCCGCAGAATACTGGACAGCTGCAGAAGGGCAGCAAGGAGGCATTATACAAAAATGACAACTGTAGCCACATAGCTAGGATAAATAATAGTTGTCTGACTGCTAGGCTACTAGATACAGATAACAGGAAGAAGCAATGTCACTCTACAGGACACAGAAGCTGTTCAACACAAGCCTAATTTATGTAATCCACATGTAGTTCGCCTGCAGTCATGTATAAAACAGACTTAAGCCATGGTGAGTGCAATAAGTACTGTAATCTATAGTGTGTTAGACTAGATAGGTAGGGGTTTTAATCTCATTCCAGGTCACTCAGTGTGTGTGTGTGTGTGTGTGTGTGTGTGTATGTGTGTGTGTCGTGGTGTGTATGCATTCATCTCCTTGCAAAGCAGCTGAGAATTCCTCATTGAGTACCAAACTGCAACGGTGGTGCATTTTTTGGTTCTATAAGTTGGTACCACCCTCCAAACTGCCCAATTCCACAATACCCACTGATGTCATATACCTTAAGGGATCTACTTCATAACACTGAAATTTCATAACATTGAATTTCATAACACTGAGACCAAAACATCTAAATCTCAAAACACTGAAAACACAAAACATTGAAAACTCAGTACACTGAAAGTGTGCTTCATAACATTGAAAACTACAATGCATATACAAATAACATCCTCTCCACCTATAACAACACCAAACTAACAAACGCACTTTCTGCTCCATTTCTGCAGGGGGGCAAGCCTGTACAGTGAGGTTGGGAAATTAACTTTTTTCCACTGTAGTGAGATAAAAGTTGGTATAGTTAATCTGCGAGGGGGGTGCAGGGGGGTGCCATGAAGAAACACAGTAGAAAGTTTGTTTGTTAGTTAGGTGCTGTAGGTGGAGGGAATCTTACTTGTGCAATGTAGTTTTCAGTGTTATGAAGCACACTTTCAATGTTCTGAGTTTTCAATGTTTTGGGTTTTTAGTGTTTTGAATTTTCAATGTTATGGTCTCAGTGTTATAAAATTCAATGTTATGAAATTTCGGTTTTATGAAGTAGACCCACCTTAAGACTACCAACTGCCATGCGATTATCAGACTTAAGCCGTGGCATGTGCAATAAGTACTGTGATCTATAGTGTGTAATACTAGATAGGTAGGGGTTCTAGTCTCACTCCAGGCCACTCCATGTGTGTATATTTCTATACAACATAAATATGATCACCTCAATTATTTAGAAAGAGGTAAGGTTTTGCAGTATGCTGGTTGTAGCAGGTGATGTGGGCCTCCAAATGCCTGACCACAACAAGGCCTGCTGATGTCATCAAGCATAAAATGTCCTAAAGAGATGGTAATAGTAGGCTTGAGGTGTGTCGCGTCCGGTACGTGCGGTGATGTGTAGTGTGTACCATTAGATCGGTAAATGTTCTAATCTACTTGCCGCCAATTTGGACTGTGTGTGTACTGTGCAGTGTCCTGCAAACACTAATTGGAACTGTTGCTATCCTTAATGTAGCAAGGTATGTGTGTGTGGCTGTTAAAGCATTTTACATCAGCTTATGGAATCATAGGGTATTTGAACTTCGGTAGCCTAATGACACTAGAGCCCTTACATTCCTAGACAAGCTTTTACCTTTATTTACACTATCAGCAAATATTGCCCCTGTCCACAAGGGACACAGTCAGAAGCCCTTTGGTGAAATGACAGTCACCCAGCCAATCACAGAGATGACATCTAACGAGGCACAATGAGGTGCTCTGTTTGCCATTAGGCAAGATTCTGTTTCAAAGGTGTGTTAAAGTCTGCTAGATGGAGCTCTCCTACCAGCATGTATTAGTAATGTCACATATCAGGTGAATGTCCTTAAAGTGAGTAATCTGTGTACCATGCAGCATTTTCAATCAAGCATGGTTACACATTGCCTCGTATGCAAGGCAGAGATCACCTATATGACACAGGCTACAAGACAGTGATGGCAGATGTGTGCAGTTGCGAGTAGTGCTTGGAAAGGTACATTCCAAAATGACCATTGCACTCAAATAATGGCATGCTGAGGGCAGTGTACTTGAAGGTTATGAGTATGTCAATTTTGGGTGACTGTGCCCTCAGTTATGCCATATGATTCCTGTATTACCACTGGGCACTCATGGTGATCTCAGGTACATTAGGTGTACACCTGTGTGGCCAGGCCTGTGTGCTAGGTCTATCACCCCTGCAAATGTACATCAAATGTTGCTACTGATGTGCTACTTACCAGGAACATAGGTGGTACCAATGGAAAATATACTACATATATTTGCATGGCATTTATGGCCATTAGTATGTCAACAGGCATTTGTTCATCAATACCCTCTTGTAGGATACTGACATCACTTACAGATTCTATGACCGCTCACAGTTTGCAGGCATCAGCCAGTGTTGTCAGCCACAGACATTCAGTTTTCACTTATATCCTGGTTAAATGGATTCCAAGCAGTAGGAGACCCAGGACTGACTCTATTGAACACTGCTGCTTACAGATTAGCTACTGGAGGTGGATTTCACTGTTTCGAGTATGCATTCCATCAGTGAGACACTTGGTGACCCCTGTATGATATTAACATGGATGCCTAAGTGGGTGCTTTTGTCAATGATGCCTGAGTGGGGAATAGAGTCACATGGCTTGCCTAAGTCCAGGGGGTTTTATGCTCTGATCTCCCCTCACCCAGGTCCTTGATGACTGCCACAGACATGTCCACCAGGTTTAACAGCCATGATCTACCTGTCAGAAATCCAAACCATGTACAGTCAACTGCTTGTAGATTACATATAAATTTGCATTTCTGCCCCATGATGATTTGCCTCATGGGCTTACAGATATGGCTACTCAGGCAAATAGGTCTATAGTTCTGGTGGTCGATGGATGTACCACATCTGTGCAAGGGGATAACAGTTGCCATTGTCCAGTCAGCTTGAATGCAGCCAGTGGTTACAGTATGAATGCAATGAGTTCCCAATGGTGTTAGTAATCCTTGGTGGATCCCATGTAGGATGCAGCCTGGGATGTTAACATGTCCAATAGATGCTGTGTATCCTCCATAGAGAGGACAGTTATGACCTGCTCTGTAGATATAGAAAGTATGGGACAGGTTTTAGGAATGTCATGTGGCACATGTGGTGGAGACAGGGGAGTGAAGTTGATGCAGAACCTGTGGGACAACAGGTTAGCTATGCATACAGACCCATTATATGTGGTATCATTAAGTATGAGTTCACAGATAATTGGGGCCTGTCCTCTGAGGTTACACATATATCTACACTGTGCGTTGTTGTTCTGCTTTGTGGGGGAGGCTAATTTTATCACATACTGTTTCTGCACAACATCAAAACAACAATATGTGCTTGTTTTAGCTGTGGAGGGTGTGCCTCCATTTTAGGGGGGACCCACACCCCAGTTGTCACACAACAATGTCCACCTCTTATTGCACAGCCTGCTAATGGCAGTTGTCCACCAGGCAGGTTTGCTGTGCCATGAGGAGCTTGTTGTCCTCCTGTCAGGTACAGCTGGGACTATGCAGTTGTACTGCTACTTACATAAAGCATGGGTGTAGAGCTCTGCATACCTGCCTGTCCCATCTGAGGGGGGGAAGTGCAGTCAAGCTATGTAAACCATCCCATATGAGGTAATAAATTGCTTTGTTGAAGTATATTTCTGTATTCTCTGCAAGGGAGTTTAGGTCAGATACTTAGTTTTAATGAGCCTAATCTGTGGTCAGATCTCACTAGGGAGGATCTCACAGTGGGAGGTTGCAGTGGTCATCCATATTGGTAAACTTATGATGCACTACATTAGCACCCCTTGTGGGAATGTCACACCACTGGTCCAGGGCATTGTAGTTAAGGATGTGGACTAACCTTTGAGCAAGTGAGCTTCAGCACGACTAATCAACACAGTTGGTGATTACTTAATGTCACTGCAAACCACGGTGTACTGATATATCTTGATAGACACAAGTACATTCAAATAAGGACAACGGGTGTCTAGATTCATGGAGCTGTGCCTGTAGCTGGCACTGGCTTGATTATGTACCCTTCTAGCAGTGAATAGCACCTGCGGTGTCTCTTGGAAATCACAGTGTTTCACCAAATCTGGATGTGTATCTATGCTTGATGAATATGTATACACCACCTGCATTACCTTGTACACTGTCAGTTTGAGGTCTGAACATGTGAAAGGCCGTGTAGTCTGGCATGGCTTGGTGCTTTGAACCAGGTGTCTTTGACTGCACAAATATCTGCCTATTCCAAGGTGGGGACACCTTCCACAGAGGGGGGTTTAGTGTTGCCACTCCCGGCGTATAGCAGCATAACTGTGATGTGTGAAGATGGCATTCTCATTGGAAAGTTTTCCCTCCAGACAGTGCTGATAATATGCACTGTGAGGGTATCAGCAGCTTTGGCTAGTACTCAATATCCCATGAGACATGAAGACCATCTCTGGCAAGGCATTGATGTCTGTTGAGCAATTCATCCCAGGCAGACATGTAGTGGATCCCCTTACAATGGCAATTATTGACATCCGTCATTTTCCGTGCGTACTGAGCCATCATCCTAGGTGAGGGTCGAATGCAGCTGAAAGCTATGGGTATACCTGCAAGAGACACAGAGTGTCTAAGCTCAGTCATGTTTCTGCATACTGTTCGGTGACATATGTCCCTAGTTGTACACACATGCAGGAACTATGATGTCATCATTATGTTACCTGATAACCCTTGAGTTGAGGCAATATGTGGTATGGTGTGTCATGTCAACCCACACACAGCTAACTGTGACCTTTCCCATATGTAGCTTGGTGACATGGACATCAATGTGTCTCATGATGTAATCACCTATGAATAATAGGTTTGATTTTGTGGTTTGCCTCAGGTGTTTGACCGGTGAGACAATGGCACATGAACTATTATGTATACTGTGCTCTCCAGAGATATGATTATATGTATTGAGCTTGCATATGGTTTTCTGAGGTATCTGTTGTTGGCAATGTGTCTGGTAAGGAGCTCCACACATGCAAGTGTGTGTGATGTGGGTATGGGTGGAGCAGGAGGTGAGCTGTGCATGTTGGCAAAATGCTCATTGCTATATGTACTGACTGTTGTTTGAGACACCATGGAATCAAGTTTTGAAATACAGTCACATCTGTCACACATCGTGTTTGTGTGACATAGAAGTAGAGGGGTGGGGACACTTTCCACATCTCATCAGCAGTCACTGATAGTGCCATTAGCAACATAGTCATGCTTTTGTGTGCATCACAGCATGCCAATGTTAGGCAGTGTCATGACAGATGGTGAAATGTAACATGTCACCTTTATGTAGGTCACCTAAGGTAACACAGCACCTGACAGTGTGCCATACAATGCTTTGCTAGCCATGTGGCCCTTGCATTGACCATAATCCTCTTATTAGGTTTAGTCGCAATACTATACCTACAAACGTGACACTGTGCAAGTCCAGCAAAGTTAAGGTCATGCAGTCACACCCTTGGGTTTGATGGCCTGAAACACAGTGTTTGTAGGCATTCCATGCAGTGGATGTCCATGCATGTACAGAGGACTTGTTCAGCTTTACTGACATTACGTTGGCCTTGCAAGCGTATAATGCCTGTCAAGCAACCAGACAGCAAACTGGTTGTTGTGTGACATGATGTGGAACACAGACGTGTTCTGGGTACATAACTGTACAGTATGACATACCTAGGACATATGGCAGGTGGCCACACTTTGGCCAAAGGTGGTCAGTACTCTTCAGTAGGCCTCACAGTCATGTCATACAGATATCCACCATTAAGCTGTTGAATGGCAGGATGCATGAATTGCTGTGACATTGTCACCTAACATGGATCACTGCTGCTGTGCTGCTTGTTTCAGCAAGCTTGGACATCTATGCCACCTGACATTGCACATTAGATTGTGACACAGCAGCTGTACTCCTAATCACTCAGTTCCCTAGTGACATACCACCAACTCTGGAACAGAAGGCATAATACATGCAAAAGCCAAATGACTGCTCAGGTTGCTAATTAAAGACATCTACCCATAGAAGGGTATGTGAAGCCTACAGGGCCTTTCATGATGTGGGACAACTATGTGGATAAACAAACTAGTTGTGTCCTGCTTCTCATCATGATGTAGTAACATTTTGCATGTGATGACAGGAAAAGTATCGGGGCATGGTATCCCAGAAGAGTGGTCGTGGTGAGACCAGCATTAGTAGTAGCCAGGCACCAGCAATTCATGGGACTCTCCTGCTTTCCACATTCTTCACAAGGCAATTGTGTCTTTTCAGTACACACTGCTTGAGTAGTGTCCAACTGCAGAATACCTGTGTAAAACCTCCCATCTTACCTTCACAGGGTATACATATTACCATTTCCTCCATTGTTTGTCTGTGCTCTGTACAGACACCTTGGATGACTACTTTCCTCGAACATGATGGAAGTAACTGCAGTACTTAGTTGCACAGAAGGCAACTAGCATGCAGTGCCAAGCAGTGCCCCCAGATCTCTCAGTTGTCTGATATATAAAGCCATGAAAGAAGTTAGCATGGAAATGATCAGTAACAATGTCGTACACCTACTAACACTGGACCAAACACAGTTTGTTTTGCTCAAGGGCATGTCATAACTATCTATCATAACCAGTGGACCTCACTGAGTGTTAAACTATGCAATGGATGAGAGGAATATGACTCACTCCACCTACCATGGCCTAACAAGATGTTTGACAATATTAGGGGATCAGGCCTTGCTGAAAACTGTGTATGTTATTTACAAAGTAGTGTGTCAGCTGGTGGATAGCCAAGTGTC
The DNA here is from genome assembly GCF_019279795.1 of Protopterus annectens. Lineage (NCBI taxonomy): Eukaryota > Metazoa > Chordata > Ceratodontiformes > Protopteridae > Protopterus > Protopterus annectens. The sequence goes on from NC_056747.1 coordinate 1,130,611,305, forward strand.
TGATAGTCATAATCTGGGAAGACAGCACTGGATAGTCCAATGAAACAATGACATCAGTCACCAGTGGACTCCCCTTAGATATCATTAATGGAGCACTCATTCTAGCCATTCCCCTTCTCTGCAGTCACAGACACTGTCAGTGTGACTGCTGACTGACTATATTAGCAGGTGATTGCAAATTAGAAGCTGTCACTGAATCCCAAACAGAACCAAGAGTTATTCAGGATGGCCCAAGACACATATTCAGTTCTTGTCAGAGCCACTGACAAATAGGAAATGCCAATGACTGCACAATACTATCCTTTTGGAAGTCATCCACCCCTGGAAAATATAATAGTGTCCACACACCATGCACTGTTGAGACATTGCTCAGGGACTTATGGACACAGAGAGTAATGTAGCCTTTTACTTTCACTGGTCAGTAAGATGTGGGGATCCATTCAATTTTGTACAGCATATACAGAAAGGTATGGCATGTAAATCCCTGACTGTCATTGTTATACTGTATTTGGCACTCGTCACACCTATCACAGTCCAATGGCACCTTTTATTTATTTATTTTATTTTACATTTGTTGACCGGGAGAGTCCAACTGGATTACAAGTCCATTTTCAGTGGAAGCCCGAGGAGAAAAGCTCCAAGAGAACAATTTTTACAAAACATAGTTTTAAGGACAGACTTTTGACATACAATTTCCATAGAGGAGACTTTGACATACATATTAACTAACAGATAGGATACATTTGTTCTCTACAATATAATATTAAATTTTAGAAGATATTCCTAAGTTTAGGATTCCTGTGATAGATTTACTATCAGAGTAAAAGCAGGGAGATGTTGAATAAGGCTCTGAGAGAGCAGATGATGCTCGCTATAGTTGTGAAGGATAACAAATTGATTTACTATATGTCTTCACCAGGTTTTAGTTGAGAAGGATAACAAATCGATTTACAATATGTCTTCTCCTGCTTTTAGTTGCTTATGGAAAGCACAACATTGCTGGGGTAGTTTTCCCTAACTCCTGGAGAGATGGGATGAGCAGTAGAGTAACAGTCCTAAGTGGGTACAGTACTATGATTCGTTGGATTAGCAGAGTTACTTAAGTTAGGTGAAGTGTTCTAATGAGACATTAGTCAGGGGGGATACAGAAGCACAGGATGGACCTTTGCTATGTCACCACACAGACATATCTTACAGCTGTAGCAGCCACACAGGTTCCATGGTAAACCGATACATATTATAGATAACATGTCCTATGAAGTCTGTGTCAAGGCTGTACAAGCGTAGTCTGTCTCCTACATGCTTTGGAGGGGATGTGTATGGCTGCCATACAGGGAGGTGCCAGATCCCACTGTGTACCTCCCGCTTATCCAAGACAAGACTAACACGTGTATTACCTGTTCTATATACCTACACCTTCACTGTGGTATACACAGTACATGCTGGAGAGACAGGTATGTAATCCAGACACTACACCCTATAATTAACAGGCTCCCCATGCATGTAAAACACATGCCCACTGTAACACACATCATGTGCAAGTTATACATTGGGAAGCAGAACAAGACAATCATAACTGGCATAGGACAAATGTCTGTAATGGACACAGGAAATCTGTAAAAGGGTCATCTCCATCAGCACAGCTTGTAGATGTGTTAGCTACCAAAGCCCTGGTGACACTTACTAAGGGTATCAGACCTTTTCATAGATTAGGAATGCATGAGTATGCTGGATGATGCCATTGTCCTTGTTAGCCTGTTATACACATATGAACCTAAGGAGTCATGCACCTACAGTGCTGTACCTTTCTGAAGACATACTTCTTCTGTGCTGACATTCCATCCTGTGCTGTGATGTTTATGGGTTTATTGCCACTGTGTATCCATAGCTGTCCCCCACAAACTCCTGAATCTGAACAATAAACAGGTCCATGACACACTTTTCATTATGTAAGTATACAACCATTACAACATCATACAACATAAGATACACAAAATAATGTGGCTTACTCATTACAAATGTCAGCATACAATATCTGTCAGTGACCAGTACAAGTGGCATGGCAAAGGCAATAATGGATTACACAATTACATATTAATTTATATAGTCATCCTGTGCATGTGACACATAGCTTCATTTCCCTGCATTGATGACAAGGATGACACAGATGTGGCACAGGTATCATCACTTGCACAGGGTGTTGTGTGGGGGTGCAGGAGGTCTAGGCTGACCCAATAAGTTCAAAGCATGTGTGTGAGTCAGGAAGGGAAGCAGGCAAGATGGACCATGGACATGTGCTGTGTGTGTCTGTAGGTGACCTGATTTTGAAAGAGGTGTGTGAGTGCACATGGACACAGTCAAACTCAGTGCTAGCCCTACATGTGTGTATGTTGGACAGCTTTGAACCATGCATGGTAGAGCTGAGAGTTCACTGTCTTCACCCTGAACATGGGAACTGGCTCTGCCAGGAGTTGCACTGCAACCTCCATGTCCAAGGTCAAAAGTGGTGCTAGTACCTGACGGTGACTGCTGTCTGTTGAGACCATGTCCTCCACAGGAATGCCCAGGACCACAAGCCCTTGGCCTGCCATGTCTTGATGTGGACAGCACAAGCCCCTCTGGAGCGCTAGATGTACTGCCACTATGGGAGCACGACTGCGCATGGCCATGTGGACTCTCAACAGATGGAGTTGCTGACCTATGTCCTTGAGTCTGACTCGCAACTCCAACCAGATGTTCTATCACAGACAAGGTGTGTTCCAAGACAGATACTCTGTAATCTGTCTCAGGTCAACGTTTTTCTATTGCATCAGTGAACCGATTCAGGGTATCAGAAATGTGGTGGAGGTAGTCATGGATGTCAGACTGTGCTGCATCCATAACCCTGAGCATTCATCTGGAGTTCCTTTTGGAATGTGCCTGTGCCTCCATGACAGCTCAAAACATACACCAAGTGACCTGAGATGACATACCTGCAACAGGTGGTGGAAGGACAGGAGACCTCTTAGGAGCACCCCTATCAATCTGCCTGTGTGCAACATCACCAACTCTTTGGCTATGGCCAGTGTCAATGTTCACTGCAGTCATAGTTGCCATACTTTCCTGTTTAATGTCCCTACTCTCTGATTGTCCAATATCTGTGGCTTCTGGGAACTGGGTATGTTTAGGCATACTGACTGTGTGCAGTGATAATGAGGGCAGAAGAGGGATGAAAACCTCTGGGACAGATTCAGCCCCTGAAACCCCCACCTGTGCCTCACTTTAGCCACCATCATCATCAAAGTCTAAAGAGACCTTGACATCAGGTTGTGTAGAGGACAGAGACCAACCTCCCGGTTACCTGTGATAAAAAAATGAAAAGGCAGTACATTATGCTCTGCAGTACTATGCTGCAATATATGTAAAGCTGTATACACTGTTGTCACTATTGCAGATCTGTTTAACCCCCAACCTCATATAGTAGGACATGAGAACATTACTTTTCCCACAAACATCTCTAGTTACTTGTAAGTAAAACCTCTTTAAACAGCAATCTCTTCGACAACAATGAGGTACACAGTTGCCATTTGTGAAGACTTTGCACAGTTGACACATATGGCAATCTGTAATGTCCTGACAATACTGTCAAATCTATCAGTGTGGCCACACCTACAAGGCATAGGTATGACACTAAAGTGTGTACAGTCAGAAAATATCTGTGCAGTTGGCAATCATGCCGACAGTACAGCAATCCAGCCAGCAGGCCTGGACGACACTTTAGGGAATATACTGCAGTAAATCTACATCTGTAACAAAACAGTGTTGTGCTTACCAGGAGCAGGACCACAGCTTTGTCTGATTCCTGATGGACCTGTAAAAAGTTGAGAGAGGTAATGTAAACACCACTGCATGTTGCACTATAACAGGGTAATACATCCATAGATCTCACATTTACAGTAGCTACTTTGTTAATTATTATGTTGGTCAAAATCTGAGCCAGTTAACCAGTGTTAACCAGTCCAGATTACAGCAAATAATATGTCCCCAAACTCCTGTAACACTGCTTGGATTTCTTGAACCTGGGTAGGAGATAGCTGTTGGGATACTGCTACCCCCTTCCACTGAGGTACCAGTCTGAGCCTCACTAAGGAGATCAGTCACCATATCCACCCTCAGACTCCTCCTGCCATCCACTGCAAATACTCAGCACAACAGCCTCCCTATCATGGTAAGGTTTCATCATGTTAACATGATACAATTTGTGCCCCTGTCTAGCAGTTCTACCACATAGTTAACATCACTAACCTTCCTTACCAATTTTTAGGGTCCCTCCCAAGCTGCTTGTTGTGTCTGACAGGAATGAGAACCATTACCTGCTGCCCTACAGCATACTTTCTAGCTCGAGCATCCCTCTTATATCAGACATTTTTCTGTTGTTGGGCTTCTGCCAGGTTGTCCTGGTCCAAGCCCATGAGTTCCATGAGCCTTGTCCTGAGGTTTAGGACATATGCTTCAACAGACTACTTGTGGGATTCACACTCATCCTCCCACTCATCTCAAATCAAATCTAGAGGTCTCCTCACACTATGTCCATACAGCAACTCAAAGGGTGAAAAAAATGTGGATTCCTGTGGAACCTCTCTGTAAGCAAACAACAGATGGAACAAATATTTGTCCCACTCACTCTTGCACTGGTCTGCAAATGCATGTAGCATCATCTTGAGTGTAGAGTTTAACCTCTCAACAAGTTCATTAGTCTGGGGATGGTACAGGGTGGTCTTTAGGTGCTTCACCCCACAGTGCTTCCATAGACAATCTAGCAGGTTTGACATGAAATTAACACCTCTGTCAGTCAGTATTTCTTTTGGAAAAACTACTCTACTGAAAATCTCTAAAAAAGCATTTGCCACCTTTTCTGCCTCAATGGAGGACAGAGCCACCGCTTCAGGGTATCTGGTAGCATAATCTACTACAACTAGGATATACTTTTTTCCCTGTGGAACTTGGGGTACTCAGAGGCCCCACAATATCCGTAGCTACCCTCTGAAATCCCGCCTCAATTACAGGCAAAGGCATCAAAGGAACTTTCACCTTGTCTTCTGCCTTGCTTACCTTTTGGCACTGCCCACAGGTCCTGCAGTTCCTTGTTGTATCTCTAGAAATCTCACGCCAATAAAAGTTATGCATAATATGTCTCTTTGTACATTTTATGCCCATATGACCTGCAAAGGGAATATCATGGGCTATGGCTAGAAGTGCCAGATGGTAGGCTCTGGGCACTACCAACTGCTGTATTGTCTCACCCTCTAGTCCTCCCTCAGGGGTCCACTCTCTATACAGTAATCCTTTGTCTCAGTACACAGATTCCCCCTTCCCTTGAGAATCAGGTTCCTCACTGACAACCTCCCTCAGGCCTTGTAATGTAGGGTCTGAGAGCTGAGCCTGTCTCAACTCTCTTTTTTAACCCTTCCCAGCTCCCCTTCCACAGGAAGTCTGGTATCCTCTGACAGCGGTGCTTCACTGTCAGCCTGGGTACTACTACTCACCTCTTCTCTTGCAATCACTCTGTCCAAGTGAACATCAGTACCCACAAGCAGCTGTGGCTCACCTTCAGTCTCACTACTACAGGGTAGCTCCCTCTCTGAAGTACCCACCTCACCAGTCCTGGCTGCAAGTGTGCGGTCCGTCTGGGTCTCCGCCAGGCTACCAGACCCACATGCTTATCTCCAAGCCTAATTGCATGTAACTGTATGCATACAGGGTACTGCATTATCAAAATTATTCCTTATCAGGACATCTGCAGGGGTATCCTCAAACACACCTACTTGCTGGCTTCCTTTTCCACCCCCCCAGTCAAGGTGAACCCTAGCCAAAGGAATTTGGAATGAGGTCCCTCCTAAAGCTCTGACTAGAGTAGACTACCCAGGCAAGTAGTGCTCCTCTTTAACCACTGCAGGCTTCACAATGGTTAGTTCAGAGGCTGTGTCTCTCTTAGCAACTGACCTCATTCCCATGTACTAAGTTAGGATATAACCTCTTGTGGTAGTTTGGTACCCTTGATGTCTCGAGACAACATACTGTTGGGCATTTTGTCATTCCCACTTACTGACTCTCCCACCTTTTGTTCCCCACCTTGCCTCTATGGAGATCTATATACTACATGGCCCACTGGTTGCATTTTAAACATTTAACCCTCGGTCCTGGACATGTACCTGGACCAGTGGCTTCTCCTGCTACTGGTGGACTCTGTTGGGCAGTCTGGGCTGCCCACCATGGGTTCCCTTAAACCCATGAGCAGCACTGGTTGTCCCTTTCCTGTGCAGTGATGCCTTGCTTGCTAGGTATAGGTCTCCCTTCTTCCCCAACTCATCTGCAGTATTGCATTTTCTATCAGCTAACCAGATTCTCATGTCCTCAGGCAAAGTGCTAAGGTCTTGTTCCCTCACCAAAAGGTCTGCCAGCCCTTCAGAAGTGGTGACCTGACATCCACTCACCCACCCATGGAAATAAGTACTTAATTCATCAACATATTCACACACACTTTCATCTGCCTTGTGTCTATGCTCACAAAACATTTTCCTATAAGCTTCAGGTGTTAACTTAAAGCATGCTAAAAGGCAGTTTTTTACAATATTATAATTTAAGCAATCAGTATGAGACAATTTAAAAATAGCGTTACAGCTTTACCATGGAGTAAGGGGGTCAGGAACCGTACCCAGAGCCCTTGGTCAACATTATACTGTTTACATACCCTCTCAAACCTATGAATGAAACTATCAAAATGATCCCCCTCTGTAAATTGTGGAAGAAATTTACTGACCTTCGTTGCTTCTGGGGTTCAGGTACTCCCTTTCCCATTACCTCCATGACTCTGGCGAAGAGTCAGCATCTCCTTTTCATGTTGCCTCTGCCTCTCATTCTCCTCAGCTTCCAGGCATCACAGTTTCTCATTTTCCTCAGCCTTCAGATGTTTCAGTTTCTCTGCTGCTTCTGTTTCCAAACACTTGCCCTCCAGCTCAAGTCTCTAACTTCAGATGGATTTTTAAGTCCTCTGTGGAAAGGCTGAACTTTCCATTTTCTGAGAGTTGTACATCTCTAAGGCCAGCCTGGCTGTCCTCCTGATTGCTATTCTGTGACACAGCTATGACTAAAGCTGCAATCATGTTTGCTTTAGTCAGGTTGGCATGCACCAGTCCTTTAACCTGGCACATCTCAGTCAACTGGTTCCTTGTCAGCTTGCCATACTCCTCTGCTGACATGCTTGCCTGCTCTCTCCAACTAAATAATCTAAAAAAAAAAAAAACAGTTGTTATATGAACTCTGAATGTTCACTGTGTGGCTGATTGAGAGTACAAACACCCTAGGCGACCACTGTGCACAGGCTACAGGAATTCAATATTCACACCACTACAAGCCAATTAATATGTGATGTGGCTATCTCACCGTCAGCCAATTAACACGAGATGTGGATATCCCACCACTGTCCACCAATTAATATGTGATGCCCCTCCACTGGCCCAATAATCAAGGAGCCTCATTCCTCACCACTGGCAACAGTGAGGGATGTACATAATGGGAGGATGACAAGTACACACATAGTGCAATTTCCCTTAAGATCACAGATATCACAGTCAGTATGGGGCTGGTTTCTCCCTTTCTCTCCAGATCCCAAATAAGACTCCCCACTGGCACAGCTATAGGTTCAGATCTCAGCCGAGTGGCCATGGCCAAGCTAAGACCTCTAGCATTCTCTCTGTCCAACCAGTACTTCTTGTCCCTGCCCAAGTAGCTGACACGCACACACACACACACACACACACACACACACACACACACACACACACACACACACGCACGCACACACACACACACACACACACACACACACACACACACACACACACACACACACACACATACACACACACACACTAAGATTTGCTTGATATACAAACACACACACCTGGGAAAGGCTGGCACAGGTTTACTAGCTATGCCCCCTTTTTGCCCAGACTATAAGGTATCCTGTGGTTACATTCTTGAAGCTCAGTACATAACATACAAATGACAGAATTATTTACAAAATTCCAGATAGCTAGGCTGGCAGCGTGACACACACCACTGGATCTGAACCTAGGACGATGTGTGGCAAACATTACTGTTTGCAAAGCATTTAACAGACTGAGCTACTGAGTCAATGTTATAGCAGGTGTATTTGTAAAGGGTTTCACTTGAAACCATCGAATGTTCAGAACATCGAAGTTCTAATCATCGAGATCAGAACATCGATGTTTAGAGCATCGAAGGTTCAAAGTGAACCACAGAAAAACAAATAAACAGTCAAAAACTATTTTATGCACCCTCCACACCCCCCCTACTTTAATATTCCAACTCCAAGATCGCACTACAGTGGGGTAAGGGAATTCGCCTGTTTACTGTTATATGCGGTAGCGCTAAATGGGAGATTTCCTGTACCCCACCTGCAATGCCAATGCTCAGATGGCACACACACACACACACACACACACACACACACATATACACAAAACATGCAGGACACCTTGCTGCCCTGCATATACACCCAAAACCTACCAGTTTTACTTACCTGGCACTTCCACTTTCAACCTTCGATGTTCTAAACATCGATGTTCTGGTCTCGATGATTAGAACTTCGATGTTCTGAACGTTCGATGGTTTCAAGTGTAACCATTTGTAAAGATATAAGTGCACACATACAGGCTGTGAGATACCTCCATTACATCCATTATTATCTGCCTGGCTTTATAGGGATGTATTTCTTCACCAGAGTCCCAGTTGAACATTGCCATTAATGTTTTAACAGGTGTATATCTACATGTTGCTGATAAAAGTGCACATTTACCTGCTATTAGAGACCTCACTTACATCCATTATTCTGTGTTTGGCTTTCTAGTGGTGTAGTTCTGTACCAGACTACAAGTTGCACTCACAGTTTTTCCATTACTCTTTCAGCAAGCTTGTGTGATGCAGCGTGATGAGCAGCTCTGCTTACACATGCTTAATGATGGTAACTTGCTGTTACTATGTTTTGCTTATAACACCTATTTTAGTTAACAGCTGTGTGATATGGCAGGTTAGTGCAATGGTCTTGGGTTCAAAATAGGGGGCATGTGTTTCTTTTGTATGTGTTTACTACCATTTAAAACACGTATATCTATACATCTCCATTTAGCTGAGCTTAGCACTGCATTGTGCAAAAAATCTTTAAAGAAAAGAAAAATGTGGAGATAGGACAGTGGTGAAATGGGGTGCAAGCAGGGGGAAAACAAAGTGAAAGGCAGGTAGAGATGCACAGGAAGAGTGTAGGAAAGAACCATAGCTATCCAAGAAATTTGTAGATGAATTTGGACTGTCACCCCTAGAGAGGTCTGGTGGACATGTGTGCGAAATGGAGAGCTATGTATATGACAATATTTTTTTGGGATAGGTGCCCATTTTTTTTAAGATGAGACTGGAATGTTGGGGAAGGGACATAGGTACATGTGGGGAGGTAAGCTGGGAAGGTGAGGAAGCTTTTGCAGACAAGACAGCAGACAGGGGTGGTGTGTAAAACAACAGGGGTTGAACACCTTGGATGGGGAGGGTGTTGTGGAATCCCAGTCTCAGGTGCCTCCACAAAGTAGCAGCATCACTCAAGTCCCAACTGATGGGACTGTTGGCACTGATCTTTCACCACCCCTGGGGTGGCAGTAGTGGACGCTGGGCTCCAGGCTGAGGCTGCCCCACCAGCATGGCATGTATGCCCTCCATCTGGCTCAGGCAATGTCCAAAAGCTTAGAAGAACATCCTGTGCACCAATCCTGGCAGTTCATCACAGGTGACAAAACTACACCCTCCACCACCGTTCCCAGAGGGGGGCCCAACCCTGGCCTGTGGGGCAGAACTATCTAACATTGCAGGTAGTGCAGGGGCAGCAGAGGGGCACCACCAGGCTGCAGCCCAGATGTGTTGGGCCCTGGTGCCACGACCAGAGGAGCTAAGGTAGGTGGATTACCTGGAACTGGCCTACCTTGTCAGGCAGTAGTAAATTAGATATAATGGTAAGTTAAGGTTAGTAATAACCAAAGCAATTTTAGTATTAACATAATGGAACATAATAGCAATTAATCCAAATACATATTAAGTATATTACGTGGACCACAACAATAAATAACATAACAGTAATTATTTTAACAGCAAGCCAGTATGAAATAACCCATAAGGCTAACATAACAGTTAGTTAAACAGAATATAATAATATTAGATCAGAATAATAAATAATATTACTAAATTAAAGAAGATAAGGGGTTGGGAGAGAGAGAAAAGCATACCATTAGTGAATTCACAGATGATATTAACACACAGGCTACTAATACATACTTCTACAGATGTGCAGTGTCAGTTGTGAGTACAGTGACTCAAATTATTCTATAGATGTAGCACATACATACCTCTCAAGCTGTTTTCATGGGACAGTATGTGCCAAGTACTAACAAATGCAGGTACACAACTACACGGAACTGTTTCACATATTGTTCTCGTACATAACTACCAAGCTGTTCTGTAAATGGATTTACAAATACACTGCATTCCAGGTAAACATTTATCTGCTAATCAAGAACCAGACAGATTAGGCAATTGTCATTACATTACAAAGAATCATGACAGCTGAGAGGTATGTTTGTGTACATTAAGTAGACTAGACAACTGCTTATGTCTTCGTTGGTAGGCATGGGAGTAGAACCCAAAAGCTGTGACTACAGGGGATGTGTACTTAATGTAACAATTGACTGCAGTGACATTAGAACACATATGCAATGAATACAGCCCTACTGCAGTTATTTGAACACATTACTTATCAAACTACAATCCTGCTTTACACTTTATTAGGGTCTATATCAGTATTTCGAAAATTGAATAGTTTGAATCACTAAATGTCGAACTGACATGATTGAACTATTCAATTTTCGAATGCCGATACAAAAAAAAAAAAAAAAAACTAATCCACATCCCTCACTACTTAAATATACCAACTCTGAGACCGCACTACATTGAAGTAAATGGAAATCTCCCCTCATGGATATTTCCGTTTACCCGTTCGACATTCTGCACTTTCGGCATTCTCGAGTCGACAATATCGGATTTAATATTGTCAGCGTTCAAGATGCTGATGGGAACCCCTTTATTATTATTGCTACTTAGAATCTGTGAATTATACACATGATATCTGCCCAGAACGTGAGCTATCTTACCCATGTACTTTATTCGGGTCCAGTATGTAATCCCGAAATACTGAAAACCGAATTTCAGTATTTTGAAATTACATAGCCGAAAACACTAAATGAAGAAAACTGCAGAAGCGCGAAATTCAAAATCCCAAAGCTCAGAGATGTTGAATTAGTGCTTCTGCTGGTGCAGTGTATGAATGGATGGGTGGAAGTTTAGGTAAGTATGTATGTGTAAGTGTGTTGGTTAGGGTCTTTAGTCTGTGTAAGTGTGTGTTGCGACTGTGATGTGTGTGTGAGGGACTGTAAAATGTGTGGGTGTGAGTTTCCTTTGTGTGTCTGTGCGATCTCAGAGTTAGAATATTTAAGTAGGGGGGTGTGAGGGGCACAGTGCAGGATTATATATTTGATTGTGGGGGGAAGTTGTGTGTATGTTTATGTGTGTGCTGTATGTGTAGCGTACGTTCGGAATTTTAAATTTCGTGGTTATGGGGTTTTGGGATTTTGTATTGTAGTAGTATTTTCGGCTATGTAATTTCGAAATACTGAAATTCGGGATTTCAGTATTTCGGGATAACATAGTGGACCCACTTTATTCCTTGAGTGGGAGGAATATAGAGCACTGTTTGACTATAAGTGGCCTGAAGACAGCCCTGAACCATACTGTGGGTTGTGCAGTACATTTATCAGTGAATTACCTTTGCATTCTTTATTTATTTCATTTTTACAGTTGACTGCAGTGACATTAGGACACACATGCAGTGAATACAGCTCTACTGCAGTTATTTGCACACATTACTTATCAAACCACAATCCTGTTTTAAACCTTACTGCTTATTGTTGTTGGTATAATTTATTGTTTATTGCACTACAGTTATCAGAAAATATCCATACTAATCACACTCACAGCGCATCCTGGCCAGACACTCGGTGTGAGACTGGACATTGCGAGCCCATTCAGCTGCAGCTGTTGGAAGAGAAGCATACCATTATGCATATCAGTTTTGCACAGATTCAGCTTGTATTTTAGTGAAGTAGTAACAAACATGCTTACATATCTATGGGGCATTCCCAGCCCTAGCCTCTTGGACCCAGGTGCCCAAGGCTCCCCTCTTCCTTAGCTTCAGGTCATCATAGTGGTGACGATACTGCTCACCAGTGCGGGAGATACTAGTAGCACTGGTAAGATCCCTGGCCAACTGATCCCAGGCTTCAGATTTACATTCTGAGCCCTAGTAAATGCCCTGCAACTGCTGAGCTTTGCTGTTCTGAACCAGGAGTCCAACAAACACTCAGGACTCCTGCACACCCCACCTCTACGCCCAAAAGCACGCTCCCTCACCAACACCACCAGGCATATCAACAGGTTACTAAGACTGCGACGAATGCTGCAGAATTCCCATCTATTGGCCTTAATATAGGCTGTTTTCCCACCCTTACACATCATACTGTAACATTCAAAAAAGCGCTGTTATTGCTTAGCATCACGCAAACAAGCTTAGCAAAGTTGAGCATCGCATAAACTTGCACAACTGTGTTTTGGTGAAGCTTCGCAATGTGCAAACAGGAACAGCCATTGACCATGTTTAAACAGTGCTTAGCACTGCACAGCTTTTCCAAATGTAACAATTTTGTTTTTGAAATAAACCTTACACATTTCCGCAGCAATAAATGTAAAAAGGTATGATGGCTGGGGACTCAAACCCGGGACCTACTACACCTTAGGCCATAACTTTACCTATTTAGCTACTTAGATAGTGAGAAAACCAGTATACCTTCACATATATTACTAAGCTACCTGTTAAGGTTGCTAAGCACCACGCCGCACCGCACAAATGGCCATTCAAAAAAAAAAAAAAACCTAAACAACTATAACTAATTAATTACATCCGGTTTCTATTTTTAGATGTATGGCAGGTGTCAGTGTGCATGTGTGAGCACAGCTCAACACTGCTGCACTCCGTGCTGTGCTAACGGGCATAAAGTAAAATTATAATTCACACATATTTCTACACTAGCAGTGTACATTACAGGGATTCTTATCCTGAACATAACATCTGTCCAGAAATTCCCTGGACAATCCACAACCACTGGACAACTTCTACACTACTGCCTACACAGATTCAATATCCATATTGCTATGATCTCCCTCAGTAGCGCAATGATTAATATGCATAGCGGGCTGCTGAGGAACCGTGGCCGTATACATGGGTACATTCTATGTAGGCTCTACAAGTAGTCTACACAGATTTTAGTGAATCTTGAGGATTGTCTATGAATGCATCTTATGGATCTTATGAGTATATCTGGAACTAGACTTATCAAATATGTTGTGAAATTTGTTTTATGCATGGATGCCTGGACTATCTACATGTGTAAGCTGCAAAGTACTTTTTGCTTACTGTAAAATTATTGAACAGAAATGTGCTAAGTGGCTCATGTACAGGGTGGAATGGGCATTCAGAGTTTGTTTATATAACGGTTAACTTTGCCTACAGCTCTACAGAGTTTATGTGAAGGTTGAGTTTACATATGATGATACAGAGTCTCTTTATGTGATGGCTGACTTTGATTGTTACAGTTGCATTTATCAGCACACGGCATGCTACAGATATTATTTATTTATGTCTATATGCATGTATGTAGGAATGTCTGTGTGTATGTATGGATTTATTTATTTTTAACTGGGTTGGCCCTACTGGCAACTAGAATGCCTTCAGAAGAAGATCTGTGGGGAACTTCCCCCCAATAAAAATGTATGCAGTAAAAACTTGCCTTAAAAGAAAGAATAACATTTTGAAATGCAGTTTATGTTTTTTTACACTTGGCTCTAGATGATTGTCATTGCTAAAATGACACCCCAACCCCATGTGCAAAAACGGGAAAAAGGATTTGTGGATGGATGGATGGGTGGAATATACATCTCGAAAGCAGTTCAAAGTTATTTTGAAATATGTCTAAAAATATAAGGAGGATGGTACCTGAAAAGGTAAACAAATAACGTGTGGAAAAGAAAAGGAAAATGACACAGAATAATTAAATGAAGCAAATGAGCATTCGAACAGTTGCTATTTCCCTGTCAGTTTAGCTCAGCAGGTGAAAGTTAAAAACACCTAATAAGCTATATCCTGGTGTCTTAAGTTTGATTTCCCCAATTCCGTTTGTAAGACTGTATGAATCTGAACAACTCACTTCACTAGGCAATGCTCCTGCATTGCCTTGTCGGTCTTTTTCAACTTGAATCTCTGAGTCCTACCTAAGGAATGTTATCTGGTACCCAGCTAGGACAACAGAATTGCTAGTATGAAGATTTTTTTTTTACACAAGTGTTTATTTGAAAGGAAGCTCTCCTATTGGAGCTCAGTTTGGGGGTGTGGCTTTTTGAGGGTAGAACTTACAAAAGGAGTGTAAGTATAGACAATTTATGTTCAAAAACAAAAAGTTTGATGACAGTACTATGCTCAACAGTTCTGTTACAACGTCAATCTCCACTTGTGGTGCATTTAAGTCTTTAAGAAGCAGTTGAATCCATTCAACTGCCTCATTATGAGGGATGGATGTATATAAATCAATGACATCCACAGTCAAAAAGTTACACTCAAGGTCAAACTTAATACTGTTGATATCACGTAAGAAAGACCAGGAGTCTTTGCAAATAGTAGGTATTTTCTTTACATATTTTGATAGAATACTATCTATCAATTTTGAACAGGGTAGGTCATAGAAGACCTACCATCTATTAATGCCCTCATGGGAGGATTCTTTTGGTCTTTGTGTATCTTGGGTATTCCGAACATTACAGGCAACTTTGGCTGAATAATGTCAATATAGTTGTATGTCTCTAAGTCTATTTTGCCTGCTAGGAAAAGGTCACGGAAATACCCAGTGCGACCTTGAACTACATTAATCTCATTAAGGGAAGAAGTAACATAGGCATCAGATGATAACACTTGCATCATTTTTTCTGTGTATTGAGCGTTGTCGAACACTACCAAGCCCCTCCTTTGTCAGGTTTCAAAAACCTGACAGTTAAAAGCAGGTTTTTAGCCATTCACGTTGTGCAAGTGAAATATTCATCTCATTCAAAGTACTACTTGATTTTTGTGTAGAAAACAGATGTCTTATATCTAATTCACACATTTGTTCAAATAATAATAAATTTTGTTGTGTAGGTGGGTTAAAACGCTAGTCAGTTTCAATTTGTCATTAACATTTGTTGTTTCATTGTTAAAATATAATTTTAAATTTAACTTGCGTATGTAGCATTTCAGATCAATCAAAACTTTAGCTAAACTTCCATAGGTACTTGGAATAAAAGTGTATCCAAGAGCTAACAATTCAACTAAGTCAGAATCTAGTTCCAAAGATGAAAAGTTATAGATAGTAAAGTCTTTCCTTGTGTTAGTATATATAACAGGGCCTTGCAAAATCCCTCGGACCTGTGGGAGAAACATTGTCTGTTAACGTTTCCTCCAATACACATTCCCCCCTTGTTTCTTCTGTTGGTTCCCTAAAAAAACTTTATCATTAGGGAGCTCTAAAGGAACCTGCTTATTCTGGTCAGTTCTCCCTGGTCCTCTTTGGTTCTTATAATTGTAGTTAACAGCAGTGGACCCTTTTAACCTATTACTTCTTCTAACTTCCTGTCTAGGTGTATTAGTAAGGTGTTCACCATTTTCACCTTCCAACGAAATTAATTCAGCATTAACAGAAGTAGAAGGCCCATTTAAACCAACAGTATTGGACCCTGCACTTGGAATGTTCAAATGGGAATATGCTTGGTTAGAAAAATAAGCTGTTCTATCCCTTACTAACTTCTTATTTTTGTTAATTTTTAATTTAATTAAATTTGCATTCTTTATTTATTTCATTTTTACAGTTGACTGCAGTGACATTAGGACACACATGCAGTGAATACAGCTCTACTGCAGTTATTTGCACACATTACTTATCAAACCACAATCCTGTTTTAAACCTTATTGCTTATTGTTGTTGGTATCATTTATTGTTTATTGCACTACAGTTATCAGAAAATATCCATACTAATCACACTCACAGCGCATCCTGGCCAGACACTCGGTGTGAGACTGGACATTGCGAGCCCATTCAGCTGCAGCTGTTGGAAGAGAAGCATACCATTATGCATATCAGTTTTGCACAGATTCAGCTTGTATTTTAGTGAAGTAGTAACAAACATACTTACATATCTATGGGGCATTCCCAGCCCTAGCTTCTTGGACCCAGGTGCCCAAGGCTCCCCTCTTCCTTAGCTTCAGGTCATCATAGTGGTGACGATACTGCTCACCAGTGCGGGAGATACTAGTAGCACTGGTAAGATCCCTGGCCAACCAATCCCAGGCTTCAGATTTACATTCTGAGCCCTAGTAAATGCCCTGCAACTGCTGAGCTTTGCCATTCTGAACCAGGAGTCCAACAAACACTCAGGACTCCTGCACACCCCACCTCTGCGCCCAAAAGCACGCTCCCTCACCAACACCACCAGGCATATCAACAGGTTACTAAGACTGCGACGAATGCTGCAGAATTCCCATCTATTGGCCTTAATATAGGCTGTTTTCCCACCCTTACACATCATACTGTAACATTCAAAAAAGCGCTGTTATTGCTTAGCATCACGCAAACAAGCTTAGCAAAGTTGAGCATCGCATAAACTTGCACAACTGTGTTTTGGTGAAGCTTCGCAATGTGCAAACAGGAACAGCCATTGACCATGTTTAAACAGTGCTTAGCACTGCACAGCTTTTCCAAATGTAACAATTTTGTTTTTGAAATAAACCTTACACATTTCCGCAGCAATAAATGTAAAAAGGTATGATGGCTGGGGACTCAAACCCGGGACCTACTACACCTTAGGCCATAACTTTACCTATTTAGCTACTTAGATAGTGAGAAAACCAGTATACCTTCACATATATTACTAAGCTACCTGTTAAGGTTGCTAAGCACCACGCCGCACCACACAAATGGCCATTCAAAAAAAAAAAAAACCTAAACAACTATAACTAATTAATTACATCCGGTTTCTATTTTTAGATGTATGGCAGGTGTCAGTGTGCATGTGTGAGCACAGCTCGACACTGCTGCACTCCGTGCTGTGCTAACGGGCATAAAAGTAAAAAATTATAATTCACACATATTTCTACACTAGCAGTGTACATTACAGGGATTCTTATCCTGAACATAACATCTGTCCAGAAATTCCCTGGACAATCCACAACCACTGGACAACTTCTACACTACTGCCTACACAGATTCAATATCCATATTACTATGATCTCCCTCAGTAGCGCAATGATTAATATGCATAGCGGGCTGCTGAGGGGGAACCGTGGCCGTATACATGGGTACATTCTATGTAGGCTCTACAAGTAGTCTACACAGATTTTAGTGAATCTTGAGGATTGTCTATGAATGCATCTTATGGATCTTATGAGTATATCTGGAACTAGACTTATCAAATATGTTGTGAAATTTGTTTTATGCATGGATGCCTGGACTATCTACATGTGTAAGCTGCAAAGTACTTTTTGCTTACTGTAAAATT
Organism: Protopterus annectens; assembly: GCF_019279795.1. Lineage (NCBI taxonomy): Eukaryota > Metazoa > Chordata > Ceratodontiformes > Protopteridae > Protopterus > Protopterus annectens. The sequence continues at coordinate 1,130,629,092 of NC_056747.1, forward strand.
ATTGAACAGAAATGTGCTAAGTGGCTCATGTACAGGGTGGAATGGGCATTCAGAGTTTGTTTATATAACGGTTAACTTTGCCTACAGCTCTACAGAGTTTATGTGAAGGTTGAGTTTACATATGATGATACAGAGTTTCTTTATGTGATGGCTGACTTTGATTGTTACACTAAAGAGTTTATCTTTTATGGTTGCAATACAGTTGCATTTATCAGCACACGGCATGCTACAGATATTATTTATTTATGTCTATATGCATGTATGTAGGAATGTCTGTGTGTATGTATGGATTTATTTATTTTTAACTGGGTTGGCCCTACTGGCAACTAGAATGTCTTCAGAAGAAGATCTGTGGGGAACTTCCCCCCAATAAAAATGTATGCAGTAAAAACTTGCCTTAAAAGAAAGAATAACATTTTGAAATGCAGTTTATGTTTTTTTACACTTGGCTCTAGATGATTGTCATTGCTAAAATGACACCCCAACCCCATGTGCAAAAACGGGAAAAAGGATTTGTGGATGGATGGATGGGTGGAATATACATCTCGAAAGCAGTTCAAAGTTATTTTGAAATATGTCTAAAAATATAAGGAGGATGGTACCTGAAAAGGTAAACAAATAACGTGTGGAAAAGAAAAGGAAAATGACACAGAATAATTAAATGAAGCAAATGAGCATTCGAACAGTTGCTATTTCCCTGTCAGTTTAGCTCAGCAGGTGAAAGTTAAAAACACCTAATAAGCTATATCCTGGTGTCTTAAGTTTGATTCCCCCAATTTCATTTGTAAGACTGTATGAATCTGAACAACTCACTTCACTAGGCAATGCTCCTGCATTGCCTTGTCGGTCTTTTTCAACTTGAATCTCTGAGTCCTACCTAAGGAATGTTATCTGGTACCCAGCTAGGACAACAGAGTTGCTAGTATGAAGATTTTTTTTTTACACAAGTGTTTATTTGAAAGGAAGCTCTCCTATTGGAGCCCAGTTTGGGGGTGTGGCTTTTTGAGGGTAGAACTTACAAAAGGAGTGTAAGTATAGACAATGTGTGAGTGTGCATGAGCAATAGAGCATGTTTTGTTGTCCCATCTCATCTTCAGTGTTGCTATTTTGAGTTTGGAACCAAAACCTCGGCTCCAACTCGGCCTATACTAAAGCTTGAGAGCTTCTATGAGAGCTTCTACTGGCTCGAGACTGAATACCTACCCCATTGTGCTTAGTGGCTATTCCCCAGATCTCATTTGCCACTTGACGCTTTGGGATTGTGTTCACTGGCTTAGGCTTGGAAAATGTAATATTTTATATATTTTATAACTTTTTCTGTCTAATTGTTAGTTGTTTTTACTTATTAGTGCTATAGTAACAGTCTTGTGGTATTTTTAGCCCTTTTCAAATCTTGTAAGTTTATTCTGCGGCTATCTTTTCTTTGGGCCTTGTTTTTCTCCACAAGAATCCTTTTTTACATTAGAGGATTCTTGCCCTTTTTCTTCTTTATAAGCCTTTTAGGAGTACTCCTTTTATGTTAGAGTCATCTCCTCAGGTGGAGTAGATAGTCATTTAACTTAGAGACTTCTCCTCCCCTCATTTCTTCTCTTCTCTTTAAAAACAATTATATAGTACTTTATTTTAGATACTTGTTTCTTTGCTGCTTTCTCTTTATAACAGTTACAGTTGTTGTTCTAACTTTTATTGAGAAATGTTTTCCTTATAGCTAGTATGTCTAAGGAACCAGCTAAGATACATAATTCAGGATTCAGAAAGTGTGATTCCTGCACTCAGAAGATGTCCATTACTGATGGACACACTAGTTGTGTTAACTGTCTGGGTCCATTCCATCTTCATGACTCCTGCTCCATTTGTCATAGTTTTAGTGCCAGGGTTTTGCAGGAGAGGAGGAATATATTGATGGGCTTATTAAAAGTGGACAAAGCAAATCAGACTAAAAAAATCAGACAAGATTCCAAAGTCTGCTTCATCGGCTCCAGTGTCTGAGCCGACAAGCAGCACCAGACATGATGCCTTCTCGACTCCGAGAGTTATTGGAGCAGAAAAACATGGTTCTCCCTCAGCTCCATCTGTCTCATTGGAGCTGTTTCAGAGCCGAAAGAGGAACCGGTCACCATCCTTGGAGCCTCTTCAATCGGTGCCGGTCTCTCCTTTATTATAGTCGGTGTCAGGTAGCCACAAGTCTTCCAGGTTATCGGATGAGGACATGGAGCAGGTAGTGAAGAGGTTGCTTCGGACCCGGACCCTAGCTGAGATTCTTTTGAGCCCAGTCCATCGGACCTTGGAGCCAACGGTACCTTCTACTATGCCTATTCCTCCTCCAACTCGAATGAGTTTGGAGCCAGAGAGTATGGAAGTCATTGTGTTGGATGCACCAAAGCCAGTAATCACTACTGATATCTCGGATCTGACGTCTGCTCCAGTTTCTTCGATGCTTTTGTCTATTGAGGGACCTGGGGGCCGACACTCCCTAGTCAGCTCCGGGGGGGGGGGGGTCAGGTTGGACCCTTTTCGGAGCCAGCTCTCCCACTCGGTGCCTCAGCTCAGGTAAGTTTGGCTCCCACATCTGCCTCGGAGCCACCCTCCTTGGTGCTGAGGAGATATCCTAGTCTCTCGGGGCCAGAGTCTCTCTCAGCCCTGGACCACAGTGCCTTAGATGTGATGCAGAGTGCATTCTCCACTGAGTCTACTCCACCTTCGGCTCCAGCTTCTCTTTCCCTTAAGGGGCTGGTGTCCACCTCTTCATTACCTCTCCATCAACCACAGAGTAGAGTGTCAGTGCCCCAGGAAGCCACAATGGGTGGATTCTCCTCTTTCAATACCTCTCCGGAACATGCCCCTGAGGAGGTCCCTCGGAAGAGACAGTGTAAGAGGAAACACATAGACTCCCCTGAGTTTGTCACTTCTGATACAAACTTAGAGGATTCAGAAAGGTCCCCCTCTGAGGATGTTTCTTTTTCAGACATCCTGGAGATTCTTAAACAGAGGGGTGACTGGAAGTCCCTTTCCCCTTCTGAAGATGACTCTGTATATCTGGAGGCATTTGGCTGTCGCCCCTCCACCTCTTGGGTGTCTCCACCTTTCAACCCTGTCCTGGGTTTGGTGAGCCGGAAGGTGTGGGACTCTCCGGACTCAGTGGACCCCATTCCGCGGTGGCCTAATAAGTTCATTATGGCCCTGGAAGATAGGCAGTACTTAACTAAGGGGGTTCCTGTAGGTGCAATGGTGGTGGCAGCAGCCACAAAAAAGCAGTTAGCGGAAACTTCTGTATCTGTTCATCCACTGAATAAGGATTCTTGTATGATTGATAGATACGGGAAGCATATGTTCTCCTCAGTGGCCTTTACTTTACGGTTGCTAAATTATTTGTTGCATTTCACGCAACTTCAGAGGGATCTCCTAAATTAGCAAGGAGATACCCTGCAAGGTGCTACAACCCAGGACTTAACTGATAAGGTTAACTCCCAGCTTGCAACCTTAACCTCCATATCTAACTCCTTATCTTATGCCGCTGATGGAGCGAGCAGGGCAGCAGGCACAGGAATAGCTCTTCATAGACATTCCTGGATGTACCTTTGTGAGTTTGCAGAACCCTTCTGTTCCTCCTTTATTGACACTCCCTTTGATGGCTCGTCATTGTTCCAGCATAAAGTAAAGAAACTCTCATCAGGAGCCAACAAGATGGTAAGACTCTGTCTGCCATTGGAGTCCATTTTTCTGTCCATATCAGACCTTATCCTAAAGGTCAAAAGGGTGGAAAAATGTGGTTCTTTAAATCTAAAGGAGCCTTATCTGACACTCATGGTGATCCTTCCCCCAGGGGCAGAGGGGGAAACAATGGAAGATGCCGTCCATGCAGCAAAGGGGGTCCGCAAACCCAGGGTGACAGAGATACCTTCTCTGGTATGCCCTTCCAGCACTCCTGAAAGGAGGCCTGTCTGTCCACCTCTGGAGGCAGTCGGTGGGGGAGGATATAGCTGTACCCGGAAGCATGGCTGAATTTCACTCAAGACAAATGGGTACAGTCCATTATATCCAGAGGATACAACATTCCCTTCCAATGTACACCTCAACCACCAAAGTCTATCCCAGACATTCCACCTGGTCAAAGGGATCAAGCAACACTAGAAATACAAAAGTTGCTAGAAAAAAGAGTCATCCAACAAGTCCCTGCAGACCAACTAGGATCCAGAATTTACTCAATGTTCTTTTTAGTTCCAAAAAAGACAGGGGACTGGAGACCCATAATGGATCTCAGCAGACTAAACAAGTCAGTAAAAAAAAATCTAAAGTTCCGGATGGAAACACTGCAGTCTATACTCCCATTCCTGGGAAAAGACAATTGGATGTGCTCATTAGATCTTCAGGATGCATACTACCACATAAAGATGGACAGGCACTCAAGAAGATTTCTACACTTCCAGCTGGGAGCCAGTCATTACCAGTTCAGTGCTCTGCCCTTTGGACTCACCACAGCCCCCAGGGTGTTTACCAAATTGATGGCAGTAGTCATGGCTCATCTGAGATGCCAAGGATTCCAGGTGTTTCCATACTTACACGACTGGCTCCTAACTGCCACCACCAAGAAACTACTTATCAAAGCAAGAGACTACACCATTCCTCTTTTCTCAAAACTAGGCATTATTATAAATACAGAAAAATCTGCCAGGTTGCCATCACAGCATATTACATTCATTGGTGCAGATTTAAATACAAACGACATATTGGCAAAGCTACCTCAAGAAAGGATACACATGCTATGCAGTCAAGTGATTATTTTACTCAACAAAGACAGAGTACAGGCAAGATTTGTGCTGAATGTCCTAAGCTCTATGGCAGCGACGATAACACTACTTCCCATGGCACGACTTCACATGAGAATACTGCAGTGGCTGCTCTTCACCCAGTGCTCCATGCAGGAGTTACCCATGTCTCACGAAATTTTCAAAACTCCTTCCTGCAAGAAGGACTTACTGTGGCTATCGCTACAGTAACCACGGACGCATCCCAGATTGGGGGGGGGGGGGCATTATCTGGGACAGATGGTCAAAGGAGTTTGGAAAGATCATGAGTACCATTTGCATATCAATGTCCTAGAGATGAGGACCATGCTTCTGGTGTTGCAAGCACTTCAGGACTCTCTTCCCACGGGGACTATTACAATTCTGACAGACTATATGTCAGTGGTTTGGTACATCAACAAGCAGGGGGGAACTAGATCCTACCCTCTTTGTCGAGAGGCCCAGAGAGTATGGCAATGGGCGATATCTTCTCAATGCTTTCTGACAGCAACCCAGTGAAATCCAACGTTATATCAGACAGGCTAAGCAGAGTGATTCTCATGCCTCATGAGTGGTCCCCCAGTCAGGAAGTTGCAAATCAAATTTTTTGCAAATGGGGCCAGTCTTGCTGCAACCTTTTTGCCACTCCCTTCATTTCCAAATGCAGCAACTAGTTTGCCCTAATTTCCCCTCCGGGAAAGTTACCGAGGGATGCACTGGTTCATGATTGGCCCCTGGGTCTTCTTCATGCCTTTCCCCATTTCCCTTGATTCCAAAGGTCATACAGAAAGCAAAGATGTTGAGTCACAGGTTAATTCTCATTGCACCACACTGGCCTCATCAGATTTGGTTCCCCTTCCTTTGGCCCTACCTTCAGGAGGACCCATGGGTCCTGGACCCAGTGCCGGATCTTCTGACACATCAGTCATGAGCACTCTATCCTTCACTCCACACCCTCAAACTGACAGCTTGGCTGCTCCACTTCTACTCTTAGCCAGGCTTCCGGAATTGTCCCCTGCAGTTTGTCACATACTAGTCTCTTCGCACAAGCAGACGACTGAGAATCTCTATGCAAGCAAATGGAAGAGGTTCTCTTGTTGGGCTGACAAAAGACCTTTTACAGCATCTATACCTCTAATCCTGGAATTTCTAACAGAAACATTTAATCAAGGGGCAGTAACAGCCACTATCCAAGTTCAATTAGCTGCTATATCTAATTATCATGTGGGAGAATCTGCATCTAGTCTAATGTCTCATAGACTATGCAAAACCTTCCTAAAAGGTACTTTTCTGTTAAGACCTCCCATCAGAGAACCTCCTCCTCCTTGAGACCTCAACCTAGTATTATCATCTTTCATTCTGCCCCTTTCGAACCAGCATCATCTTGTTCATTAAAATTTTTATCTTGGAAAACACTTCCTGACAGCAATTACTTCAGCCAGGAGAGTGTCACAGTTGCAAGCCTTGTCTATCTGTTCACCTTATTTGAGCTTCCATAAAGATAGAGTTTACCTAAGAACAAATCCTTCCTTCTTACCGAAAGTTTGTTCTCAAGCCAATCTAAACCAGAGTATAGAATTACCAGTGTTTTTTCCAAACTATGGCAACAAGGCAGAGTATAATCTCCATCAACTGGATGTGCAAAGACAGTTACATTTTTACTTAAACAGGACCAAAGAATTAAAAATATCAGACCAATTGTTTGTTTCCTATTCAGAAAATAAAAAAGGTTTGGCAGTCTCAAAAGTTACTTTGTCCAAATGGCTTACTGAAACCATCACATATGTCTATGATTCCCACAATAAGGAACCGCCAGGGAAAATCAAAGGGCATTCAACTAGAGCGGTATCTGCCTTATCCATTGCCTTTCAGTCCAGACTTCCACTGGATTCAACTTGTGCTGCTGCTACATGGGTTAACCCTCATACTTTTATTACTCATTACAAAGTAGATGTGGCCTCCTGGAACAGGGCATCCTTTGGTTCCACTGTCCTGAGGAGTTTATTCCCTTGAGCCATCCAAGAAAGAGGTGCTGGGGACTCTGTCCCAAAAATAGCAAGACTGAAGGTGAGATGGGACTACATAACATAAAGAAGTTATGTACTCACCATAACATTCCATGTCTGTTGTCCATTATCTCATCTTCAGTCTTGCTTCCCTCCCAGCCATACCCCTCCTAGAGTATCTAGAGGAATTTTTTCACAAAAATTGGCAGATAAGGTCTGATTCCTTTCTTGCCTTTTCTTGTTAATTTTTTGACAATATGTTTTTTCAGATATTATCCTTTTGGATATTGTACATATCATGGGAACTTTCCTTCTCAAACGGGATCTGGGGAATAGCCGCTAAGCACTATGGGATAGGTATTCAGCCTCAAGACAGTAGAAGCTCATAAGCTTTAGTACAAGCCAAGCTGGAGCTGAGGTTTCGGCTCTGAACCCAAAATAGCAAGACTGAAGGCGAGATAAAGGACAACAAACATGGAACATTATGGTGAGTACATAACTTCTTTATATGTCCACTGAAGATGTAAAGATTCTGTTTGCATGTCTTTACGGGATAAGCAGGATAGACAGAGTTGGTGGATTCCTTGTAAGTTTTATTTATTTATTTAAACATTGCTGACCAGGTTAATGTAAGATATATTACTCATTAAAGATGGCCTCTTTTCAGGAGAGACCCATTCATACAGATTAAGGAAAATTTCACAAAGGCACTGAGGAACTTTCCTTACTCTTTGTTTCATTAAGTGCTGTGAGAAATTTTAAATCGGCATGAGCTACCACTAACTCAAGCAGATGACCCCTCAGTTTAACATCTCATCTGCAGGACATCATGGTCAGTAGTGCAGTACCCCCTCCCCTTATACATCAGAGTTACATTGTTTCTTATTTGTTGCAACTGGAAAAATTTGATAAATTTTGACTTGCAGATTTATTAGTGTGGGTCTTTTTAAAATATTGTAGAAACTGCAGCCAGTTATGTGATGATTTATTAAAATACAACTGCACTGACAGTTTATGTTGCTACTGTGTTCAGTCTCTACAGGTAAATAAATATATAGCGCCACAACTGATTGACAATACTCAGACAATGCCTCCTCAGGTCCCCTCAGAGAACATTGAAATAGTATTGTTTATATGGTAATATGAAACATGGGAAACAGGTAGATGCCATGGACAAGTGTATACAAACATGCTGTTTGTCAACTCATGATGTTGGTCTAGCAAACATTACCTTTATTTTATGAAGTGAAAGACTGATTATTAGACAGGAGCATTAGTAAAGACAGATCCAGTCCAAAATGTAGCAAAGGTGTGCAGGATATACTCAGTCTTCTTCTTCTTTTCCCGGTTAGGGGTCGCCACAGCAGATCATCTGTCCACACATGATTGGCAGTGGAGTTTTTACAGTGTTGAGTTGCCAGCCCGGCGCCCAACCTTCCACAGAAGGCACACACACACACACACACACACACACACACACACACACACACACACCTAGGGCCAATTTAGAGTGTCCAATCCACCTACAGCATGTCTTTGGGATGTAGGAGGAAACCGGAGCACACAGAGGAAACCCACGTGACCACAGGGAGGACATGCAGACTCCACACAGAAGGCACCCCAGCCAAGGATCGAACCAGGGAATCTCTTGCTGTGAGGCGACAACGCTAACTGCTGCACCACAGTGGCCACCCTGCAGGATATACTCAGTAATCTGGACAAATGCTCATTTAATGATACAAGTCCCATCAGTAATGCAGAAGGTTTAGATGGGAGCAGATGTAATAAATAATGTATTGAGGACAGTCAGGAAGAAAGACTGTGAATTAGACTTCAATGATAAAAGGAAGAAAAAGAGTTCTGGAGGCCAGTGATGAGAAAATGCTGCTGTTGTACTCTGAGAAGTTACTGGATGTTGGACAAATCTGCAAGGTATTGCCTACTGTTAATAGTCAGAAAGTACCAATAAGGCAACAAAAGGGTAGAGGTCTTATAACTGGTGTTTCTCAATTACATGGCATTAAAAATATTATTCTTAGAATTAATTGCCAGTTAGTAACTCTGAGCTATCTACCAGGGTGCAGGCTTATGGATGTACACAGGGCCTTATTCAAGTTGTTCATATTGGAAAATAAGTCTGCATGCATGATTGTTGCATCTGAAAAGTAATAATGTAGACAGAACATCATTAGATTTCTGGAATTAACATTTGACAGTATTATAAATCTCAGGAGGGCAGAAGAATTTGAGTTATTTTTACTGACATTGTTCCCTCTATTAGTTTCTCAAGATTATTGACAAATATACTGAAAAAGCAGTGTTTGAGAACAGTATTAAAGCTATATTTCTGTGGGAGAAACTGGTAAACAAAGTAAGCATGTCAGTTTTGGGTGACGGGTAAGAGGATCTTAGGTAGCCATTTAAACAAAGATAGTCAAGAAATTTTCTAGGAAAAAACAATCTGGGTTCATTTTAAATAGATCATACAAATCTACAACGGAAGTATATTTATTTATTTAACATTTGTTTACCAGGAAAGTCTGACTTGGAACGAAGCCAATTTTCAGCAGAGGCCCAGGGAGAAATGCTCCAGATGCATCTCTTTGTAACATGGGAGGAAACCAGAGTACCTGGAGAAAACCCACACGAACACAGAGAAGACATGCAGACTCCACACAGAATGCACTCCAGCCGAGAATCAAACTGGAGAACCTCTTACTGTGAGGTGACAACACTACCACTGCACCACTGTGCCGTCTTGTTGCTTGCTACTCAGTGTTAGGAGCAAAAACAATAAAATCTGAGAGTCTGAAACTTTGTTGGGAAGTAATAACCATGAAATCATCTGTGTTACTGAAACATGGTGCAACAACAAACTCTCCTGTTGAATCACATGGCTATAAGGGATACAATAAACACAGCAGTAACAAGATAATCCGTGAGTTTCAGTGTACATTAAAGAAAAAGACTACGTCTGCTGGTATACACATTGAATTTGACTGTGAATTAAATATTATTGTACAGTTATATAAATCTCCTTATATGACTGCTGTCTTTTGTAGACCACCAAATACCAACATGCTAGATAATGATACATTTGTGAGATCTATGGCTGTCTTGATAAGGGCTGCTTATTTATTACTGGTAACCTCAGTGCTCCATTTATTACCTGGAGTTCTAAGTAGGCACAGGAGAGCACCTGGAATAGTTTGTTAGAAAAATGCTTCCATTACCACCATCTATTGTGGGTTATACTCGGACTGTTAACTTTCCTGCTTAGGGACAAAGACATTGGACATAGTGCTTTTTAAATCCTCAGATTTAGTTACTGAATGTTCAGCTATCCCAACTTTACATATCTCTGATCACTGTAACATGGAATTTTAATATGAGATAAGAGCAAACCACACAACAACATAATATGCTAATGAGGAACTTCTATCAGGGTAACTTCTTCTTCTTTCGGCTGCTCCCGTTAGGGGTCACCACAGCAGCTCAACTGTTTCCATTTCTTCCTGTCCTCTGCATCTTGCTCTGTCACACCAACCACCTGCATGTCCTCTCTCACCACATCCATAAACCTTATCTTAGGCCATCCTCTTTTCCTGTTACCTGGCAGCTTCATCCTTAGCATCTTTTTCCCAATATACTCTGCATCCCTCCTCAGCACATGTCCAAACCAACGTAATCTTGCCTGTCTGGATTTGTCTCCAAACCTTCCAACCTGGGCTGACCCTCTAATATACTTATTCCTAATCCTGTCCATCCTCGTCACACCCATTGCAAATCTTAACATCTTCAACTCTGCCACGTCAAGCTCTGACTCCTGCCTTTTTGTCAATGCCACTGTATCCAACCCGTATAACATAGCTGGTCTCATTAACCTCTTGTAGACCTTCCCTTTCACTCTTACTGGTACTCGTCTGTCACAAATCACTCCTGACACTCTTCTCCACCCACTCCATCCTGCCTGTACTCTCGTCTTCACCTCTCTTCCACACTCACCATTACTCTGAACTGTTGATCCCAAGTACTTAAACTCATTCACCTTCACCACCTCTACTCCCTGCATCCTCACCATTCCTCTGTCCTCCCTCTCATTCACACACATATATTCTGTCTTAGTCCTGCTGACCTTCATTCCTCTTCTCTCTAGAGCATATCTCCACCTCTCCAGGGTCTCCTCCACCTGTTCCCTACTCTCACTACAGATCACAATGTCATCTGCAAACATCATAGTCCAAGGGGACTCCTGTCTGATCTCGTCTGTCAACCTGTCCATCACCATTGCAAATAAGAAAGGGCTCAGAGCTGATCCTTGATGTAATCCCACCTCCACCTTAAACGCATCCGTCACTCCCACCGCAGACCTCACCACTGTCACATTACCCTCGTACATATCCTGTACCACTCTTACATACTTCTCTGACACTCCCGACTTCCTTATCATACAATACCACAACTCCTCTCTAGGCACCCTGTCATATGCTTTCTCTAAATCCACAAAGACACAATGCAGCTCCTTCTGACCTTCTCTGTACTTCTCCATCAACACTCTCAGAGCAAACATCGCATCTGTAGTGCTCTTTCCTGGCATGAAACCATACTTGCTGATCACTAATCATCACCTCCCTTCTTAACCTAGCTTCCACTACTCTTTCCCATAACTTCATGCTGTGACTGATCAGTTTAATCCCTCTGTAGTTACTACAGCTCTGCACATCACCCTTATTCTTGAGGAACTTCTATCAGGGTAACTATGATCTAATAAAAAGTGAGATAATAAACTGGAAATAGGAAGGGACAATGAATAAGAAATATATCTGATAAATGGAAGAACTTTTATATTTTTTACAGATTCATTAGTAATCAGGTTTATTCCACTTGAAACTAGGACAGTTAACAATAATGGCAAAAAGTATTCTTCTGCTCCTTGTAGGTCTCATAGGTGTTAAAATAAAATGCACTGCTTTCAGATGGCCAGGAAGTTTCCATCATCAGAACATAAATAAAAAATAAAACAGCAACTCAGATCCTGAAAAACAAATCCATTAGGAAACAAGGCACGTTATGAAAAAAGATTAGCTGATCATCACAAGGGACACCTATAAGCATTTAAGCATATGCACTGGTTTAAAGTAGAATATTCGGGAAATCTATGGTAGTGGAACATCTAAGTGTAGCCAACTCCCTCTGTAAATACTCACTGACTGTTCTACGAGACACAGAACAAGTGGCTGACAGCACTAATGCCACCCAAGTATTCTGGTGGAAGCAGTTGAGATTCAGTAAAACCCATCAAAAATAATGCTGTGGAAGGCGGCACTGTGGTGTAGAGGGAAAAATCCTAACTACAGCCCAGTGGTCAGGAGTATCACTGAACCCACTATTCCATTAGTGGCTCGGGTATCTGCGGAACTGGCAGTGGAGATGTTCACCTAGGCATTATCTGTGAGGAGGCATGGTCCATATAGGGGAGTAGTCCTTGTATGTAAACAGGTGAATGTGGGGGTGGGGAAATGGATTGGTCATAAATAAAAAAAAAATCCACTGGTGGATGCAGTCAAGGGCACAACACTTAGGTTCTGCCCTAGCCCAAGCCTTAGAATGAAGAGAGTTTGTGGGCTGTAGAAGAAGCTGGTAGACCCAGCTATGGATGGGGTCACTGGGATAAGTGGAAAGAATGAAGCAGAATGGGAACTAAAAGAAAGTAATTCTGCAGCTGGTCCAGATTAATCTAACCAGTACATCCTTTCTAAAACCTTACCAGAAATAGGGAGGTGTTTGGCTTATCTTTTTCAAGACACCCTGGGCAGTGGTTATGTGCCTGACATCTGGAAAAAAAGCAGTGGTTTTACCAGTTTCAAAAGGTATTAAGGAAATATTGCTGCAAGCTATTGCACAATCAGTCTCACAAGCATCCTGAACAAGGTGCATGAGATAAAGATCCATTTCCTAATTACAACTCACAGGAGGGAGTTGTCTGATTTTACAGAACATAGATTTATAACTGAAGGAGTTGCTCTCAGTGTAGGTCTGACCTGAATCCGAAAGACTTGCTCTCAGCGTAAGTGACTTACTTCAGTAAAAGGCCTATCTATGAAAAAGCTTACTACAGGGAAAAGATTCCTAAACACCCGCTCTCAGTGTAAGTGACCATTTACACTAAGAGTAAGTCTTCTGGAATCGGTGCCCATGTCAAAGGACTCTTATTGAGCTCTACTCCAACATGGAGGATATTGCTGAGAAAAACGTTTCAGAAAATGTAATGTATTTAGATTAATTTAAGGCCATGGATTCTGTCTCACATTGGAGTATTCTTGAGATGATGGAAAGTTTGAAAAGTAATAATTTCAGTAGTGTGTGGGTTAGAAACTAGATGCATGGTAGAAGCTTTAGGGTCAAAATAAGAAACACATGTTCAGATGAAGCAACAGTGAATGTTGTAATGCCTCACAGTTCCACTTTGGGGGCTCTTTTTATTTAGTTTGTTCATGTACACAATTCCTGTTTCTAAAGAGGTTTGGATGAGTATATATTCAGATGATATTAAGACTGGATCAGTGTTCAGGAATGTCATTGAACACTGCCTCTACTGATAGTGTATGTGAGTTGTCACTCTGCAATGAAAATGTGTTTAATTCCAAGAGATGTAGTGTGATACATTTTAGAAAAAAATACAACCAGTGTTATCAATTTGCAATAAATCAGGAAATTATTCCAGCTGTATCATCTGTTCAGGATCTAGTTGTTGTTGTTGATAATAAATACATAAATAAACATATAAATAAAATTTACCAATCATGTCTCTGGTGTTATGCTCAGATGCTATGGTATTATGAAAGATATTGTAAGAACAATTAGTAGTAGGGCTATTAAGGTAATGATTTAGACCACATATTGATTATAGTGTCTTCTGTTTGGAGACATGCATGAATGGGCGTACCTTCGTTGAAGGTTGTGCGTCAGAGCTGGCAACTCGGCACGTAAAAATCTACTGCCAATCATTAGCGAACCGGAGTTCCGCTGTGGCGACCCCTAACTGGGAAAAGCCAAAAGTCACAACAACAACATTGATTATAGTGTGGCTGCCTGTATATTCTCTAAGTCTAATATATAAAAACTGGAAAATTTTCAGAGAACATTTGCAAGGCAAATTTATGGCCCTTGAAGGATGGAATATCAGGATAAATTATAGGCCCTAAAATTATACTTTGTGATGTATAGATTAATGAGGGGACATATTACCTCACTGTACAAATGTTTGACTGATGAAATAATGGCATCATTTTATGGGTAGAATTTTTAGATCATAGTGTAAACCCTATAAATAGAAATCTTTTGGTAAAGTTGGCCACTGTATCATTAACAAAAAAGGGCAATTTTCTTGATTTACATGGCAGGAAAAATCTAGAGTTCCTTACCATTACATATTAAATTATCTCACCTGACTGTTATCCTTAAGAATGAATTAGATAACTGGGCTAGTGAGTTTGTTTACGAGACAAGGTTTTATGGTGACAAACTCCTCAGTGACCTAACTTAAGGCTCTGGGTCACCATTAAAAACGCATTGAACACAGGAAATTGAAAATAGACATTTCTGCCCAATGGGCTTATCCAACTGACAAATATTTAAAATAAATTTACTAACAGCACAGTGATAGGCATGCATCAGCAATATGTAGATAATGTTTGGTATTTTAATACAAAAGATTATGGTCATGGTCTGCTAATGTGCCTCATCCTGTAGCCCTGGGTTTGAATCTCTTAGCTTCCATTTGCCTAGTGTGTGACTCTGACAAACTCAATTAAATAGACAATATTCTTGGGTCACCCCTGAAAAGATAAAATTAGGCTAGTGGGGTTACTTGCTTAACAAAATAATGTATAGGTAATCTGCAATGCATTTTATCATGGCATGTTGAAAGATGCAGTTACGTGCTTCATGACTATTTGTTTGCTGCAGCACTTTGCAAGAGCTTTTTGAATAATTTGCCTTTTGAATAATTTGCCTGCCTGCATCTATTTATATTTTATATAGGTTGACCACATCTGATAATTTAGTAGTGCCTTTCAGTTTTCAGTTTAATATGTGAGGATGGGAAAGGCAACTCATGGCGCTCCACTGGAGGATATAATCATGAATATGTTTGTACTGGATCTGTAGAGCATATCATAAGTTATAGATGCTGTTCTTTTCCATTCTCTTTCATATATCATTACATATCCATCATTGGAGAATGGATGAAGACGGAGACAAAGGGCCAGCTGACTGTCACTATCCAATGATAAGTCTCATCAGAGGGGCCTGTGAAATCTGGTTGGGTCTTGGAGGGGGCTCTAATAAGGGGTCATAGCTATGCAGTCTCCTATGTTAAAAATCTACTTTCTAAAGATATCGTGAACAAAGCAGAAGTCATTAAGACAAAGCTTAACAACATCTAGATTAAATTCACATTTTTGCCTAGAGTGCTCCTGAAGAATCTGCATACTGGCTATTAAGCAGTCTCTTGGAATATTAAGGAAGCATATAGATGAATGAAGCTCACATCTTGTGTTTTTATGCACATGGAAGCCCTATCACTGGTGTAAAGGAACAAAGCCTGACTATGACCCAGGTGACCTGGGTTCAGTTGGTGGCCTAGGTGCTTGAAGGAATAAAGCCTGACTATGACCAAGGTGACCTGGAGTTAGTTAGTAGCCTAGGTGTTTGATGGTGCAGGAAGGGGAGAATGGGTATACCTATACTGGGACTGTGATGGTGGGAGGTGGGTTCTCTCATAGCCTTGGTAGAGGCTGGACATGAAGAGACTGCCAGGATGGAGGGGGCAAGCTGGCCAATGTAGCATCTTTCTAAGGACAAGGGATAGATGTGCTTCCTAGGTGATGCCTCATTGCCCATCCAAGCTAATCAGATAGTAAAATATCTAAAAATACAAACAGAAAAATGATACCACAACGGAAGCTTTTATTAAAATAATAAAACGAGTTAAAAGCAAGATAAGCGCTTTCAGCCTTGGCCTTCTTCAGAGCTATCATTGTCCAATCATAGTTGTTACTATATAGGGGGAGTGCCCAATCAAAATCATCTCCAGAGACGATGCCTTTTAAAATCGGCTTCAGTGGAAGCAGTTCATTCAAGCCTGGTTCCTTGTCTGCTCTTAGATCAGCTATCCATTTAGTTTCCTCATATTCAGTTAATTCCTTTAGATTACCTCTTCTTGAACTAGGATATACTATTTGTAGGGCCATAAACCAAAAAGAGTGGTTGTTATTTGACATTATATGTTTGCTTAAAGCATTGGTAGGGACTTTATTTTTTTATGCCCCTTAGATGTGCTTGCATTCTAAATCTAAGCTGACAATTCATCTTGCCAACATAGAAACTTGTACATTGTGTACAGGTTGCTATATATACGTTTTAGTCTCACAATCAGCATATGCCCTCAGACCATAAGATCTACGTGTTATTGGATGTTCGAAGCATCGGTCCTGTAATATATAGAGACAAGCTGTACAATGGCCACATCTGAAAGTACCATGTCTCTGTATCTGTATATCCCTTGGATGTACAAGTCTACTCTTACATAACAACTGTTTTAGGCTCATCCTGTTTTTATAACAGAACCTTGATGTGTCTCCTACTATCTGCCTAATAGACTCATCAGCCATCAACATCTGCCAGTTCTTCCTCATGATACCACATATTTGCTTCAGATCCTGACTATAAGTAAGCGTGCATCTCATAACTGGTTGTTCTTCATTTCTTGTATGTCAAATGTCTTTCTCAGCTTTAATATGAAAATATGGTTTGCCTTTCATTTTCCTCTGTTGTTGTATTTCTAGTGAGATATCATTAACTTATTTCTCTTTATATCCCCTTTCTCTTAGTTCATCTTTAGTATCCAGTACTTTCTTTTCATATCTATTATCCTCCATATTGAGCCTGGATTGTCGCAAAAATTTGTTCTTAATCACTTGTGGAAATATATGCCGTGGGTGCATACTTGAAAGATGTAAAGAGTTATTCTTCCAACATTTCTTTCTAAAGGTTCAAGTTTCAATCAAACCATCTGCTTTTTTCAAAATTTTAACATCCAAGAAATCAATCTGATTTCTGGCGCTATTCACATCAAAGTCTAAAAATCCAGTAGTGGTCCTTAAATAATTGACAAACATACTTAGCTCTCCCTCATCACCATCCCGTAGCAAAAAAATATCATCCACAAATCTCTTATAATACAGGATATGTCTTCCCCATGTATTACAATTGTTGAACACAAAATCCAGTTCCCATTGCGCCATGACTATGTTGGAACAAGAAATGTCTCGTGACGTCCCCATCGCTACTCCCCATTTCTGTATAAATATCAATCATCATACATGAGGACGTTGTTCTCTAAGATGATTTCTAATAAGGGCACAGTTGCATGATATCAACAGCAATATAGTCATTAGTCATGTGAAAACATTTTCTGATGGATTCAATACCATACCCATTTGGTATAACCGTAAATAGACTCCTAACGTCCATGGTTACCAATAACATCCTTCCATCTGGTGCACTTATCTGACAATATGATGATAAGCTTATTAAACAATCTTCCATGTCTCTCAGTACAGTATTAGCTTTACTCAATGCTCCTTTCAATCTTTGTTCAGGAAAAATAGACAGGGGCTCCATGGCCCATGCAGCCCCAGAGACTATAGGTCACATGTGGGGGGGTCAAACTGTTGTTTATGGATTTTGGGTAAACCTTTTATCACCAAAATAACTGGATCTTTTACTTGAAAATATTCATATAATTCCTGTGTGATCAAGTGTCTGATCATAAGATCATACAGGCTATGCTCAACACCAATATAATTTTATCCAACCTGTATCATTGAATAGGTTTATATGTATTTTCATCACCCAACATCCCAAGCATCTTCTGCTTGTAATTATCATTGTCCATAAGTACAGTGGCACCCCCTTTATCTGTTGGTCTTATCACTATCTGCTCATTATCTATGAACTGTTGTAAAGCATTCCTTTCCTCTATGTTCAAATTATAGAAGCCTTTATATCTGTTGTCTTTCCTGAGATGAAGTACTTCGTTCTCACATGTCTTTACAAAAGCATCAAGTATCGGGTGTAATGAAGGTACCATGAGACTCGTTTTTTTAAAAGATTTAAGTATATCAATATTCCCTTCTTGATTGCCCTTGTTAGAAAACATTTGTTTTATTGCCACATTTCTTGCTAAATATTTAATATCAAAGACAAATTCACTATATCTTGATGGAGCCACTGGAATGAATGTTAATCCCTTGTTCAAAAGTTTATATTCCATTTCCGTAAGTGAATACTTGGATATGTTCACCACCAGATTGGATACTTGTGATGTCACATGGATATCTTTCTTTTTTTCGGTCCCTACTCTGTGACCAATTTCTCCTGTATAATTCCTTCTGTTTCAGGAAGATCGAAAAGTTTGATGAAAAATTCACTGCAATTTGTGTCTGATGGAGAAGCAAAGAGATCGCAGCAAGGCAGACCCCATTTGAGGAAGATTTGTTTCGCTACTAACGGGTTTAGAGACCACTTATATGGTGTGAGGATCAAGCGACTTAGCTTGACTGCTAGGATGTTGGTCTGGCCCGGAATGTGCGTTGCTACCAGAAAGCAGTTGGTGGAGATCGCCCATTCCCAAACTCTCATAGCCTCTCAGCAAAGGGGATAAGATCTGGTTCCTCCCTGTTTGTTGATGTACCAGACTACAGCCATGTTGTCTGTCTGAATTGCAATAGTTCCCGGAGGAAGAAGGTCTTGTAGGGCTTGCAATGCCAGAAGCACCGCCCTCATCTCAAGAACATTGATATGCAGAACGGTCTCTGAGGGAGTCCACGTGCCTTGGACATGACAAACGGTCTCCCCTCTCGCAGCTCCTGGGAGTGAAGCCACCAGAGAAGGGAGTCCTTGAAAACCCTGCTCAAGGGAATTGGGGTGTTCAAGGGGTGTAGTAAAAGTGACCATTGGACCTGAAGAGTCCACTGAAGAATTCTCATGCGCAGTCGCGCAAAGGGCGACAGACTGATGGCTGCCGCCATGGAGCCCAAAGCTCTCAGGACTAATTCCGCAGGTGGGGCTGGGGACTGGAGCATTGCCAAAACATGAAGAGACAAGCTGCGCAACCTGTCTGTTGTTAGAAAGGCCTTGGAGTGGCGTGTATCTATCTTGGCCCCTATAAATTCCAGAAACTGCACAGGATGAAAGAACAATTTTTGAAGGTTTACAGTAATACCCAGACGCTGAGTAAGAGCTAGGGTATAATCCCTGGCAGAGCAGAACTGATGCCTGGTGGAGGAGGTGAGGAGCCAGTCGTCCAGGTATGGAAAGACCTGAATTCCCTGAAGTCTCAGGTGGGCTGCGACCACTGCCATGACCTTGGTGAACACCCTGGGGGCTGAGGTGAGGCCAAACGGAAGAGCCCTAAACTGATAATGACTGGCTCCCAGCCAAAAGCAGAGGAACCTCCTGGATCGTCTGTCCATTAGAATGTGGTAGTACGCATCCTTGAGGTCTATGGAGCACATCCAGTCATTCTCCCGTAGGAAGGAAAGAATAGATTGCAGAGTGACCATCCGGAATTTCTCTTTGGGAATGAACAAGTTTAGAGATGAGAGGACTAGGATAGGCCTCAAGTCCCCCGTCTTTTTTGGCACTAAAAAGAACCTGGAGTAATTTCCCAGTCTGGACTGGCCTGGGGGGACGTGCAGGATGGCTCTTTTTTCTAATAGCTTTGAAATTTCTGAAGCTGCCGCCTCCCTTTGATCGGGTGGGACATCGGGGAGGCATTTCATAGGAGGGGGAAGACTCAGAAAGGGAATGGAATAACCTCTGGATATAATTCGGAGCACCCACCGGTCCATAGTAATGGACTCCCAAGTTTGGAGGTGCTCCGACAGACGCCCCCCGACTGCCTCCAGAGAGGGACAGTCGGGTAAGCCCTCAGGGCTGTTGCGCAGGCCTCTCCGAGAAAGGTTCTCGAGACCCGAGATTCCTTGGCCCCCCTCTGCCTCTGGGCCAGCGTCCACCTTGTCCTCCTCTGCCTCTGACGATCTTGCAAAGAGCGTAGAACCGTCAAAGGGCACGTTTGCGAAGGACGCCTTGAAGGGTTCCGCAAAATCGCAAAGGCGGAGCCAGGCATGGCGCCGCAGAGAAATGCCTGCTCCACTGGCTCTAGCCGCTCCCTCCGTGGCATGGGAGAGTAGCCGCATAGATGTGTTAGTAATAGATTTCAGAGTGGCCATGTGAGCCGAGAAGGTGCGTTTGTCCTCGGCTGCTATGGACTTCGGGGGGGGCTCCAGCATATTCCTTAATCAAGTCTCGTTGGAGTCTGATGACGTGTGCCATATAGTTTAGCGCCCTTACAGAGAAGGTAGCTGAAGCAAACATCTGCTTTCCAATGCGGTCCAACGTCCGAGATTCCTTATCTGGAGGGTGGACCAAGGAACTCTCCTGCGCTAGCTCCTTCTTGGTGGCAGCCGCCACCACCATGGCATCCACTGGAGAACCTTTAGACCATGCCAGCCTATCAGAAGGGGGACTAAGTATCTTGTCTGATGATCTGGGAATTGGCTCTATGGTGTCCAGCTCCTTCCAAGCCCTGGTGGTAATTAAGTCCACCAGGGGGTCAGCCGGTAGGGTGACACCCAAGAAGTAGACGGGCCTGCATCAAACACCTCCAGGAACACAGACTCATCCAAGGAAGGTTTTTGGGCAGACCACCCTCCTCTGATTTGCAACATCTCCATGATGTCTCCAAAGGAGACATCCTCAGGGGGTGACCTTGGGGAACCTTCCCCTTCCTCCAAGTCTGTGTCCTCTGTGAGGGACTCAGGGGAGTCCAGGTGCCTCCTTTTGTACTTCTATTTGTGAGGAACCTCCTCAGTGGGGCTATCCGAGGAGGGCTCACCCATGGGGTCTTGTTCCTCTAAGGGAACCAACTGGAGTGCCGATGCAGGCTGTCCCTGTGGCCGGTTGATGGAGGACAGGCCCAAATGCACAGGGGTGATGGATGGATACGCAGCACCCTCTCCACTACATCAAACGCCGAGGGCGAACCGCTCTCCCCAGGCTCCGAAGTCGAAGTAATCAAGACTGTCGGCGCCGACAGTTCCCGGGTCCAAAATGGCATGGATCCGAAGACTCCGAAACCCTAAACCGGGTCAGAGAAGGAGCGATCGGGGTAAAGAAAGTTGCCGAGCTCCCCCCCGGAGGGGGGGCTGGAGCACCCCCATTTGCATTTGAGCATGCAGGAAACGACGCATCATTCGGTCCAAATCAGCGTCGGTCAAGCTTCTGGTGGATCTGGAGGAGGTCGTAGAGGCGGGCCTGGAGGGCCGCCTCGAGGACCTCGATGGAGACCGGTACTCCTCCTCTGGCTCTGGGGAAAAGCAAGGAGAATGGAGCCGAGAATGAGGAGAACCAGAGGCCCTCTTAGCGGGACTAGCTACCTTTGCTGGCGGGGCTGAGGGATGAGACTCAGCCCACCTTTTATGCCTGTGCCAGTCCTTATCTCTCCTTTTTTCTTTTGAAGAGGAAGAAGAGTCCCCATCACCCTGAGAATCAGAGGGAGTTTGAGTCCCCAACAAGGGAGGGGGATTGGAAGGCACAGGAGCCGGAGCCGCGGCCAGTGCCTTAGAGGGAGAGGAGGAAGAAGAATCCGGGGGCAACAATCCCACCAGGATTAGCTTGTTCCTCCTATCCCTGATAGCTTGGGGGTTGAAAGCCACACAAACCTGGCAGCTGGTGGATAAATGGGCCACCCCCAGGCAAATAATGCACTGAGTGTGGCCATTGGCTGGGGGCAGCTTATGACCACACTCAGTGCATTTAGAAAAAATGGCTTTAGGCCCTTCAGCCATCACACCAAACACTCACGCACTAGGGGGAGGGAATTGAAGTAAATTTGAAGTAAAATTGCCACAACAAAAATACGCTAAATATATTAGCCGATAAAGGGGGCTAAACAATACACACACACCAAATAAATTTTAGAAAAAATGATTTTTAAAGGTATTTTTTAAAACTGGAAAACTCTCACCCATGCCTAGGAGCTCGCCTCTAGAAGCTGCTATAAGCCGCGGCAAACTAGATCTAAGGATGGGGGATGTGTAGCAGGGGATTATGGGTATGGGAGGAGCTAGGACCTCAGATCTTTTAGCTAGGTAAAGCTGCCGGTTCGGATCCGTGGATGGATCCAATACCCACAGGTTGCAGACCAAATTAAGTTAACTACTTCAGATCTCAGGTTCGATTGGCTGGTAGAACGAGATAGGTGTGACCATCCCAGGGCAGAAGATTATTCATCTAGGTGTTCACTATACTTCTCAAATGTAGCCATCAAATACAGAGGAGGGGGATACTAAGGGGTAGGTCATAAATGAAAAAATCCACTGCCCCCATAGAAGTAGTCAATGACATGACTCCTGGATGCCCTTAGGTTCCATGTTGGACCAATCTTAAAAACAAAAATAGTCTGAGGGCAGTGGAAGAGGCTGGTAAACCTGCTGATGGACAGGGGGAATGGTGTACCCAGAAAGAGTGATGTAGAAGGGAAACAAAAGTGCATATACTTACTAACAGTGACTGGTCCAACCGCTAGTGAACAAAATATATGTGACTGTGTGTCACCCAATTTGTCTGGTTGTGTGCCTGCAGTCAGTATTTCATATAGCTCCATTACTGGCTACTGGCCAAATGGTGTATTTTGCAAGACTTCAGCCTCTTGTTCTCACATCTAGATGGATTAACAACAGACAACTCCTTCTTGCACACACTTGTAAGCATAGACTGCAAACCTATAACCAACCCCCTTCAAATTTTTATCAGTGATTTGACTAGTCCCAGAGGTGTTTCTTGTCAATTATTGACAAATATGCCCCATGTAGCTCTTGCAAGAAAACTAAGAAAGAGTTCAAGGGTACTCAACAGCTTGGCTCTCCCCTGAACTCAATACTTTGGTACTGGAAAGAAACAAACATAGATAATGCACTACAGCCTCAGACCTTCCTTAAATGCAAACAAGACTCTCTGCAGTAAGTCAAAACTTTAAGCCTACTAAAAGTATCTACTTCCAGGACCTTCACGAACAATCTCGTTCCAATAGTAAACATTTCCGAAAATAACTAGAAGCGTTGCCAAAGGGGAGTCTTATAAGAACAAACTGTCCATTTATACACTCACGAATGATGACTTTGTCACCTACACTGAGACTCTCTAGCTGGATGTTACACCACCCTGCATATAACTTCTTCCACCTTCCTTTCTGTAATGCAGTCTTGAACGTGATACTGACCATGAAAGGACATGTAGCAGCTGGAACAACTAGATTCATGAAGATGTTTACCCTTCAAAGCTCATCTCCTAGGATGTTCCTTAATTGAAAGCATCATCCCACAACTGCAAAGAGTTGCTCACTTCACCCACATTCCTAAGGCAAGAGAAAAGGATCTACTTAACCACTGGTAGTGACACATCTTTGTACTCAGCCTCCATGCAAACTATTGAAAAGGTTGTACATTTACAGCTTGTATAATATCTACAATAATAATAACCTACTAAATAATTTCCATCAAGGATCCAGAACAAAACATGGAGCAGAGACTGCACCAATCCTTCTATCAAACAATGTTTTTACTGTCATGAACAGAGGCTAATATGTAGGTCCTTACTATAAAGACTTAAGCAGGGCATTACATACTATACGTCATACATTGTTCCTTGACTGAGTAGCCCAATTTGGAATCACAACTCATGCTGGTCAACTGGTTCAATAGTTGTGGTTATCCTTAGGCAGAGGTAAACCTAGGTGGCTGCCTAGGGCACCAAACAGCCCTGGGCACTTTTCCAGTCTCTCTCTCTCTCTCTCTCTCTCTGTCTGTCTCTTTTTTTTCCACCAAACTAAATCATGCTCCTGCCATGAGTACATTACTCAAAGCAGACACAATTGCACCCCCTTATAAGGAAAGTTCTTCATGCTTCTTATTTTCCAGATATTCTACTCAGTCTCTCCCAGTGATCTAGAAAATGAATGGCAGAGACTGTGAGGTGCTGTCATTCATTGTCTAGATTGCTGCAGGTGAAATGAAGCAAAAAGCTCAGAATCTTTGAATGATGGATGGCAGCATCAGCAATAGGGGTTTGTAGCTGGCTGCAACATGAAGGCCTGTGAAGAATCTGCAAGACAATGCTGTGGTATGAAATTAGCTCACAGAGAACAGTCTGGTTTGCTGTAGTTATTTTTTTAATCCTTGCATGCATTCAGAAATTACAGGCAATAGAATATGCAGGTCTAATATGATTTGTGTGAACCATGCTGGATATTTTATACTGTGACTAGTTAATGCATATTTTTAACAGAGATGAAGTATAAATAAAGTTTCTATGAATGCTGGATGAGAAGCTACCTATGAATGGAAGTGACTAGTCATGTCCTGCTCTTGTTTGCTCACATTAAATAGTTGCTATTCTGGCTTTGCAGGACTAATACACATGTGTGTGAAGCAAGTTGAAATATGCTAATGTGGCAGATTACATGGTGTTTGTGTGAAACAGAGCTGGAATAAATGACTGTCCATTTTTATTTTTATTACAATAGGAATTCTAAGGTATACACAGTCATCAGTGTAGATAGAATTGCTGAGTAGGGAGGATGTCTGTGGTTTAAAATGACTTACCCTGCTGTTTGTTTAAGTTACAGTAATTATTCTGGTTTTATACCACTAATGTGTATTTGTGTGAATGAAGTGGCAAAAATTTATTACAGTTATGTGTGTGTGTGTGTGTGTGTGTGTGTGTGTACACACACCTATATATTTATATATATATATATATATATATATATATATATATATATATATATATAGTTAGACAGATATAGATATAAATGTATTACTATACACTGAATAGTCCAAATGTCAACAGGCTGAACATTGACACAATAAAGTAAAAAACACCAATGTCAACATGCAATTGTGCATGCACTAAGAAACAGCCTCAGTGCATGCAAAATTTAACAACAAAAAAAGAAAAGCATCATTTTTTGCAGGGGGATATATGGGGATGGCTGCACTCCCCACAACACATGCTTATTAAATATACTAAGACACCTGTCAACCAGCTGCTTAGTTGATCATAAACGATTAACAGCTGTTAGCCAAACAGACTTTAGACTATTAGGAGGGAACCCACACCCACACACACATATACACACACACACACACACACACACACACACACACACACACACACCCACACCCACACACACACACACACACACACACACCATCTGTCTCCTTACCTCTGTTCTCAAAAGTCCCTCTGCTTCATTGAACATTCAGTTTTCAGATGTTTTTGCACAGAAGTTTGGTATACAGGGGTTCTTCTGGCTAGCAGTAAAAACAGCAAATTAATTATCTTTAAAACACAAGTCATCTACACCCTGAAAGCATTTGGGAGCCTGATGGCCCCAGTCAACCTGATTACATAATGGTATTATGACATAGTGGGGCTACATCCTGAAGCACTACGGTGAGCTTTACCTAACCTAAAACTGGACAAGCTCAGAGGTGTGAGAAGAAGCTTGCAATAACTTCAGTAGGGGCTGGCTGGGAACAGTCTGGTCGCTACTTCTTTAACTTTCCTCACAATCAGTCCTCAGAGGTGTGCACAGATATTTGCTATGCCTTATTTAGTGACAATATACTCTCCAGGAACATTATTATGATCATTATATTTTCACTTTCCTCACAATCAAACAAGATTCATGCATACAGACAATTATTCTGGGGAGCAGAGGTAAGATGGTTTGTTGTATGTATGCGTCTGACTGCAACAAGTTGAAATATATTGCTATAGTCATTTTTGTCACTGCCACCCCAGGCTAATATCAGAGGGGTATACAGATGGTGACTATATTTTGAGGTAGGAGTAGGGAGACATGTTGTGCATATGCAGATATGCAACACATTGAAACACATACATGTGGCCATTTATTCTTTTCTAAGACCAGGGGGTCCCTCAGAAAGTGACTAGCTTGGGGGTTGGGGAGGAAGGATGGCTCTATTCACAGATAATGATTTATGTGTCCTCATAAGCATTTGTTGTTTCAGTTTACTGTGAACTACTGTTTTGTCTGGTTTGAATATTAAGCTTTAGCTACAACTTATTTCTTGAACAAAGTAAGATTGAATTTCTTCCTTATTTCTGATTTTTCGAAAGGGAGAAAGAAGAAATCCACAGATCACTAAACCAAATCCACGAATTTATTTGTTAGCGCTTTCATGCACCATCAATACGTGCACTTCCTCAGACAAATAAACTAAAAAAGTAAGCTGCTTAAATACAAAAATGAACATCAATTAACACATTAAACAATTAATTAATTAAATTATATTATTGACCTACCCAAAACTTTGCTATACACAACACCTAAAAATACATACTCCTAGAATCATGAAAACCTAAAAATATATATGTGTATATATATAATGATAAAACAACTAGTATTGTCCATTAAACATATCAAAAAAATAATAAATTTTAAAACAAAATATTTAGTTTGTGTCAAATATAAATATCATATTATAAATTTTTCCAATATTTAATTTACCTGCTAAAATTACCGTTCCAAAGCTTTTAATCTAAGTATACATTTTATGAAACACATATCATTAATACCAGGATAAACATATGCATTCGTGCTTAATTGCCACAGCAATTCTTGTTCTTCAAGTTTGAGATGCCATGGACCACCTCTAGGATTCCTAGGAACACTTTGTACTACCACAAATTGAAAACTATGTGTGCTACACTCATTAATATGTCTTGCCAATGCATTGGTCTGTATATTTTTAGAAATAGCATAAACATGTTCATATATACGTTGTTTAAGTTGTCGCTCAGTTTTCCCTAAATAAAATACAGGACACAATTTGCACTTAGCTAAATATACTATGCCTTGACTTTCACAGTTGTATTTATCTTGTATGGAGTACTGGTATCCGTTAATACAAAAGGAAGGCCCTGTTAAAATGTATTTACAATATTTACACCTACCACATTTAAACATACTTCTAACATTCATATGCTTTTGATGTGGCATCTCAAATAGACTCTTAAGACTGGGTCCCTTTCTATAAGCTACCAATGGTCTACATCCAAGAACTCTATTTAAAGTAGATTCTTGTGTAATAAGACCCCAGTTCGAATTTAATATTTCTCTAACTTCATGTGAAATGTCATTAAATTGTGTTAGGAAACTGGTTATATATTTATTGTTTTCACTTATTACCATCTCACTGTTCTGGATTCTTGGTGTGACGTCATCATTACCTACATGTACCATGGCCCGAGTATTGGTTAAGATAGGGCCCAAAAGTTTCCTTGACCTTTTGGAGGTAATTTCTTGTATTAAACAATTGACCAACGATGTAGGGTAACCACAATTAATGAACATGTTATATAAAAAGTTACATTCTGTAACAAAATCATCATCATGAGAACACATTCTTGAAGCTCTGACTAATTGGCCTTTCACCACTCCTCTTTTTTGAAAATATGGGTGGTTACTTTCAAAGTGTAAAAAGGAATTACTATAAAAGGGCTTCCGATATATTGAGGTCCTATAAGTGTTATTAAATACGTCTTTACTCAAAGAAACTTTATAATATAATATTTATATTTGCCACAAACTAAATATTTTGTTTTAAAATGTATTATTTTTTTGATATGTTTAATGGACAATACTAGTTTTATCATTATATATATATATATATATATATATATATATATATATATATATATACACATATATATTTTTAGGTTTTCATGATTCTAGGAGTATGTATTTTTAGGTGTTGTGTATAGCAAAGTTTTGGGTAGGTCAATAATATAATTTAATTAATTAATTGTTTAGTGTGTTAATTGATGTTCATTTTTGTATTTAAGCAGCTTACTTTTTAAGTTTATTTGTGCACGTATTGATGGTGCATGAAAGCGCTAAAAAATAAATTTGTGGATTTGGTTTTGTGATCTGTGGATTTCTTCTTTCTCCCTTTCGAGGTTTCATAGTTGTTTGGTTTTGGTTTTATTTGTGGATATGGCAGAAAGTAGTAGTACTTCACAGTCACAATCGTTGTTTACTCCAAGTCCTACCCTTCGGTCTAATAATGAGGGTACTAACTCTAATTCACAAATGGATGCTATCGGCACCCTTACGGCTTTGGTCCAGCAACTTACTCAGACAGTAGAAGACCTGTCGAAGAGAATGTCTGAACAGGTGAATCAAGTAGCTGTAGACCTAAAACGGGTGCCGTGTTCAACACCGGTAGTTTAGTTCCGTCTGGTTCCAGTACATCTTTGCTTACTCCTGCTCAGCGAGAAGGTACAGCACAGCAGCATGTTGCTATGGATTTACCTAGCAATACTCAAATCAATAATAACAATAACTCTTTTGGTGCAGCGAGTAATTCTCCTATTAATAATTCAAATTGAGTTGACATGACTAATAACCATCAAGTCAGTCTCCCTCTTTTACAGAATTTTCTTATTTTGCCGAATATGTTCAGTGGCACTGAAATGGGCAATTCTTCACAACCTACGTTATTACAAGAACCAGTTAACGATATTGCCTTACGTCTTAAAGATTTTGACTCTAAATTACTAAAGTTTAAAAAACTGCAAACCGAAATCTTGTATCTTAGAGAATGTATTAAGTTACAGATAATACCCAAGGGTTTGCGACAGTGTATCATCGGGTGTAATCAAGAATTCTGAGTTTCACCAACAACTTATTCAGTTTTTTGATAAACAAGGTATAGCATTTTTAGAATTACGCATTAAACAGTACGAGAAACAGATGCTTGATTTACAACAACAACTAGAGGTACTTGATAATGGCATTGTTTCTGATTTAGACTTTGTACGTTATCAATATGATTATAAACGTATTTTTTCTAGTATCGAATCTTTGTTGTTGAAGATTCATGAGACTAAAATTCATAAAATCAGTAGGGATAAGCTCGCTTATCAGCAGTGTCGAGCTTACCCAGATCCACCGTATATTCAAAACAAAGATTTTGTAGGTCTTCCAGTTGCTATGGAAACCAGTACAACGTTTTTGTCTGTTTCTGATGACATCATGGACTCACCACAAATGAATAATACAGCCATGGATAATGGGGTTCGATGTAGTGACAGAATCAAAAATAAAAATTATAACCAACAGCAAGTTAATAACACCAATAACAATCAGGATTTTCACAGGAATGGTTCCAAGGCAACATCCTATGTGACTGGTTCGAACAAATTCCAGCGCCAACAACGCAAAAAGAACAATCGACACAGGAGGTAACTACGACGGACATTATTGACAATTTAACTATTTTGCATAGCAATAATGGTGATTTTAATGTTTATAATTTTTCTTCCATGGCCATTGCACAAGATATGGTGGAATTTTTGACAAAAGGGTTTAATTTTATACGTAATTCCAAGCCTAATCTTGGTCACTTGCTATGTGATTTGAAAGTTTTTGTTCGGAAGCTTAATTTAAGTATATTGTTTAGTAATTCTAGTTATTTTTCGACGAGTGAATATGTGTCAAGTATCTTTAACCCTCCTTTGGACATTAACCTAGCAGCTTTTGAAAAAATTACAAAGATTAATTTTAGGTCTTTAGTAACTAATTATTACCGTAAACCTAACATTCACAAATGTAACATTTTATTGGAACAAAAGGAGTTTATCGAGTATGTGAAGGCTCATAATATTCGTGTCATGCAACCAGATAAGGGTGGTGGAGCAGTGTTTATGGATGAGGACGATTATGTGAGTAGGATGTACAAGATGTTATTTATACCTAATTATGCTAAAATCTCATTGAACGAATTCAACCAAGCATACCAACGTGTGAAATCACAGTTAAGTGATTTATTTATTGATGGTACGATTTCCATAGACACTTATCATTATTTAACTATGCCCACCCCTTTGACACCAGTTATTTTTGGAGTACCTAAACTCCATAAGAATATGCATGATCCTCCTTTGCGACCAGTCATAGATGGGCGCAAATCTATTACATATGCTTCTGCAAAATGGGTTGATACAAAATTAAAAGAAGTATTAAAAACAGAAACCCAAATTTGCCGTGATTCATGGCATGTTTTGGAATATTTAAACAAAATACCATCTGACGTGTCATATGGGTTTCTTACTGTGGACATCAAAGACTTATATACTGTTATTCCACATAGTGTGGGCACGGAATGGGTCAGAGACTTTTTACTGTTAAAACAGACCCCAGGCAAGAATGTAGACCTGATTATTTCCCCTTTAGACATTGTTCTCAATAACAACTACTTTATGTTTAAAGGTGAATTGTTTTTACAAAAATCAGGTGTTGCCATGGGCTCGCCATGCGGTGGCAGTTTTGCCAATTCGGTGATGGCCTTTTGGGAACGTACTTATCTTTTTCAACATCAGTTTTTTAAAGACATGGTCATCTGGTACACTCGGTACCAAGACGACATGTTCTTTATTATTCAAGGTAATTATGATGATGCCCAAAATTTAGTTAAAATTATGTCCACATTTATGTCTTTTCTAGAGTTTACATTTAATTTTAATAATGAAACAATTAATTTTTTGGATATTTCTTTGAGTAAAGACGTATTTAACAACAGTTATAGGACCTCAATATATTGGAAGCCCTTTTATAGTAATTCCTTTTTACACTTTGAAATTAACCACCCATATTTTCAAAAAAGAGGAGTGGTGAAAGGCCAATTAGTCAGAGCTTCAAGAATGTGTTCTCGTGATGATGATTTTGTTACAGAATGTACCTTTTTATATAACATGTTCATTAATCGTGGTTACCCTACATCGTTGGTCAATTGTTTAATACAAGAAATTACTTCCAAAAGGTCAAGGAAACTTTTGGGCCCTATCTTAACCAATACTCGGGCCATGGTACATGTAGGTAATGATGACGTCACACCAAGAATCCAGAACGGTGAGACGGTAATAAGTGAAAACAATAAATATATAACCAGTTTCCTAACACAATTTAATGAATTTCACATGAAGTTAGAGAAATATTAAATTCGAACTGGGGTCTTATTACACAAGAATCTACTTTAAATAGAGTTCTTGGATGTAGACCATTGGTAGCTTATAGAAAGGGACCCAGTCTTAAGAGACTATTTGAGATGCCACATCAAAAGCATATGAATGTTAGAGGTATGTTTAAATGTGGTAGATGTAAATATTGTAAATACATTTTAACAGGGCCTTCCTTTTGTATTAACGGATACCAGTACTCCATACAAGATAAATACAACTGTGAAAGTCAAGGCATAGTATATTTAGCTAAGTGCAAATTGTGTCCTGTATTTTATTTAGGGAAAACTGAGCGACAACTTAAACAACGTATATATGAACATGTTTATGCTATTTCTAAAAATATTCAGACCAATGCATTGGCAAGACATATTAATGAGTGTAGCACACATAGTTTTCAGTTTGTGGTAGTACAAAGTGTTCCTAGGAATCCTAGAGGTGGTCCATGGCATCTCAAACTTGAAGAACAAGAATTGCTGTGGCAATTACGCACAAATGCATATGTTTATCCTGGTATTAATGATATGTGTTCCATAAAATGTATACTTAGATTAAAAGCTTTGGAACGGTAATTTCAGCAGGTAAATTAAATATTGGAAAAATTTACAATATGATATTTATATTTGACACAAACTAAATATTTTGTTTTAAAATTTATTATTTTTTTGATATGTTTAATGGACAATACTAGTTGTTTTATCATTATATATATATATACACATATATATTTTTAGGTTTTCATGATTCTAGGAGTATGTATTTTTAGGTGTTGTGTATAGCAAAGTTTTGGGTAGGTCAATAATATAATTTAATTAATTAATTGTTTAATGTGTTAATTGATGTTCATTTTTGTATTTAAGCAGCTTACTTTTTAAGTTTATTTGTCTGAGGAAGTGCACGTATTGATGGTGCATGAAAGCGCTAAAAAATAAATTTGTGGATTTGGTTTTGTGATCTGTGGATTTCTTCTTTCTCCCTTTCGAGGTTCCATAGTTGTTTGGTTTTGGTTTTTATTTCTGATTTTTGCTATCACTGAATGAAAAGGTTGGAGAAAACATTCTAAAATGTGCCTTACAGCATCTAAAACCCTATGGCTTCTGGGCACCTAGTGGCCCCCTGACCCCCTGCTTAATTCAGTGATTTCCTTCTCAATTATTATAGTATAGCATTGGACATTTAGAGTGTATTGAAAGAATGTAAGGAAGAACTGAAGGCTAAGTCAAAGTATTAAAACAATTTATTTCTTACTCATGATGTGCCATCACTGGAAGGTTGGAATAAAGCTCTAGAATGCACCACAGGGCATCTAGAACCTTTTGAATTCTAGTTGTCTAGCAACCCCTAGACCCCTTGTTTAATTCAGATCTTTCCTCCACAGATATTATAGTGCAGTGTTGGCCAGTTATGGTGTTTTAAAAGGCTGTAAGGAAAATATAAAGTGTAAGACAGACCCTGGGATTCAGCAAGCAGCCATGCAGGAATAAGTTATTCCTGCATGGCAGGGACCGTTCCTGTTCAGCACGGCAGCACGGCATGCATATTTTTGAAGGCGCACTGCCATGCTCTAAAATGGACATGGTTCCATGTACAAGCGCAGGGGGTGTGTCTGAGAGCAGAGCTCTCACAATACATACACTCCCCGCACTCCAGAATTGCCTTAAGGCAATTTTAAATGAGCGAGAATTCTCGTAACACCCCCAACCCATCAGGATAACAAATCTGGTCAAAGCCGTAAGGGACAATCGTCCCTACGAAGCCAAAAGTTGTTAGGATAACACAGGTAGCATAAGCACATAGTGCACAACTCCCAACCCATCAGAGTAAGGAATGTGGACAAAGCCAAAGGGAAAATTGTCCCACAAAGCAGAATGTTGATAGAATAACAGGTTCAGCATTAGCAGGGATATTCTGAAAGGTACAAATAAAATAACACAACAACATTTTTTTTTTTATAAATGCAATGAAGTTTAAACATAGCTGTGTGGGTCTGCCTGTTGCTTAGCTACGCTTAGTCCAGCTTAAACAACACAAGAACTTAAACAGCAAGAGACATCCAACATAAGCAGTACTGCAATAGTGTAGTGGTTAGAGCATATGCTTTGCAAGCAGCCATTCCTGGTTCAATCCCCACTGTAACCAATTTGTATTTTACATGTGAAAGCAGTACATGAACGTTTGTTTTACTATTAGCTATTATATAATATATATTTGTTAATTGGAGTACTACATTAGGTCCAGATGTGAGGTGTCAGTTTAATAAAGTTGTAAACCACCCATATAAACACAAGTGCCCCATACAGTATAGTCACACATGAATAAATGTAATGAAAGCACATTGGGGGATGTCAGGGACAGTAAACAAATTTATAATATGTAATGAATGATGAATCAATGCCATACAGCAGATAGTCTATAAAATGAAAAATAAGCAATGCTAAGCATTGCACAGCTCTGCTTACCAGGTGTAAGCATTGTGTAAATATGACTGCTAAGCAATGAGTAGCCCAGCTAAGTGGATTTGCCCATCGGTAAGCAGTGCTGAACCTGTCCTTTTAAGCACTGCCAACCTTAGCTAAGCAGGTTTGCCCACAGCTTAGCTTAGCTCAGCATATTCAAAACCATTTAATCATGGCAAAGGGCAAGAAATCAGCCATATTTAAACCCCACAGGCAGGAGTACAGCTCATAACTGGTTGCAGCTTCTGACTGTAGGCAGTATGGCAGGAGTTGGTGAGGGCATGTGCTTCCATGTGCAGCGCTGGGGCATACATGAGTCCAAGGTCATGGTAGGACTCCTGGTACATAACCATGACGACAGACTGCTGCAGGGCCAGTACCAAGGCTGCCAATATAAAGCGGAAGCCTAGGACCGTCTTGCCCATGATCTCACCAGTGCCACTGGTATCCCTCGGACTGGTGAGCAGGTCCGGCACAACTATGCCAACTTGAAGCAGAGAAAGAGGGAGCTTTTGGATGAGTGGGTCCAAGAAGTAAGGCAGAGGGGTGATGTCCCAGCAGTGTGTAAGTACTCATACTAATAACTGTTTACTAATGTCCAGCATGTGTATATGATGGCTAGATATGCCTAAATATTTCTTTATTTCTCTTACAGCTGCAGCTGAGCGGGCTGTGAATCAGGAAGCCCATGCTAGTAGGCTGCAAAGGCTGTGTCGCGAAGCTGGTGAGTAACAATCCTGCTTGTACTAGTCATACCAAATAAATATAAAGTAGTAGAAAGTCACCTGGCAGTATAAAAACTGTGTATGGGTTGTACTGAATAAACCAGACAATATGACAGTAATAGTCCCATATAGGTCATATTTAAATAAAACTGTAACTGCCTGGCAATAAAGCTCTAAATCCTGGACTGGTTGTGTTTACTCTGGTATTGCATGGCATTTATTGTTGCATTCTCTGAAAATTAATGTTGTGTTAACCACTGTTACCCACACTGTGTGCTACATAAAAACATGTCTAGGAATGTTTGTATAAGACTATTGTAAGTACAAGATCAGATTGTACAACCAATAGAGACTTAGACAGAAAACACTGAAGAGATAGACAGCAATATCCAAATAGCACACTCTGCTGAAACTTAAAATTGTTGTATTTTTAGCAGACACAGCCATGGTTCGAATCCTGGGAGTCATAGTACGCTGTATGCATAATCATACCGCTCAACTGTACACATTTTTTCAGAAAGTCCAGATAATAGGCTCATATTTTCTGCCTGTTCCTCTGTCCCCCTGGCAAATCAGTGGGATGATTTCAGAATTGTAGTCACTAAAGAATGACATACATTTGATTTTCAGACATCAAAACCTCAGAAAATGTATATTAAAACAAAGTATGTCACTCTAGCAACTCCCCAAGTTTATGACAGCTATATTCGAAATATGTCCCTATTTGTACCCCCATGTTGTCAAGCTTTGTCCAGAGTGTGTGCATTAAGAGATTGAGAGGTATGTGCATAATATTAACTTGGAATCTGGGAATATGTGTAGAAACAGTCAGGTAGTGTTAACAAACATTCCCTCCACAGGTCTGTCAGATAAGAAAACTGTGCCTGCCAATAAAGATTTAAATCCTGGACTGGTAGTGTTTACTCTGGTATAATATGGCCTGGCATGTAGCATTCAGTAACATCTGATATCAGAATAGTACTATTGTGTCAACCACTGTTTCTCACACTGTGCTACATAAAAATATGTCTAGGAATGTCTGTATAAGACTGTTGTAATTACAAGGTCGGATTGTACAACCAAGAGAGACTTACACAGAAAACACTGAAGGAATAGACAGCAACATCCAAATAGCACACACTGCTGAAACTTAAAATGTTGTATTTTTAGCAGACACAGCCATGGTTTGAATCCTGGGAGTGGTAGTAAGCTGTATGCATGATCATACCTCTCAACTGTACAGATTATTTCAGAATGTCCAGATAACTGGCTCATATTTTCTGCCTGTTCCTCTGTCCCCCTGGCAAATCAGTGGGATGATCTCAGAATTGTAGTCACTAAGTAATGAAATACATTTGATTTTCAGACATCAAAACCTTCAGAAAATGTATATTAAAACAAATCCTGTCACTCCAGCAACTCTCCATGTTTATGAGAAAAATATTCAAAATATGTCTCTATTTGTACCCCCATGTTGTCAAGCTTTGTCCAGAGTGCGTGCATCAAGAGATTAAGAGGTATGCGCATAATATTAACTCAGAATCTGGGAATATGTGTAGGAACAGTCAGGTAGTGTTAACAAACATTCCCTCCACAGGTAAGAGATGTAGAATTTAGATATAAGACAGTTGAAGTATACACTGTGTACAAACATACCACTGCCCAAACCAAGGCCATAGGGTATTGTAAAAATACCTGTATCTTAATGATTACAGCAGTGATTATTAAAGTTGAGAGTACTACAAGGATATATAAGTTGTTAATTGACATCCCCCTGCATATCTGCAACAATAATCTAAATACACAAATCAGTGGGTATATTTACACCAAACCTACCATTGGGACATATGTCCTATTGTTCAATAAATATTGAAATGTCTTTCTATTAATGTTCCACTTTAAAATACTATCCTTGGTGGCCTGTTGCTATCAATGTAACCTGCATGCCATTGTAATGGCCACTGTGATTCCATATATGCATGTGTTCTGTTTACTATGCAGCTCTTCCAAATCTGGTGTTTTGGGTTAATGGGAATATCTATGCATGCTGTTATAACTAATCCTGGATTGTGTTGACTATTACTAACCCACATATGTTTTGAAACTGCAACACCATAGCACGTTTGGGAAGGCCGATACCAGTGGACCCACCTCTCCCACCTTATCTGGCTGTGGCAATGGGCCCCAGCATGTATGGGACTCACCCTGGGACCTCTTTGTCTACTGGTCCTGCACCACCTTCAGGTGGAACCACCTCAGGGGATGGGGCTCATCACCCGAAGTCAGGTCAAGGGATTGGTGCATAGAGAGCTCCGAAGGGAGTTTGGAGGTCTGCTATGCCAGCTTGAGGGCCATGTGGTGCATTTAGCAGGTCAGCCTGCCCCTCCTGCTCAGCCCTCAGCACAGCCACCTTCAGGGCTGTGAAGGTGCAGTGGTGACTGCCCATGGGTGGGGACCTCAGTCCCACTGTCTCCATTTGGGGGCTCATGGGCTTCCAATTACCAAACACCCCTCCCCATCCAAGGCATTTACCCCCCACATGTGTCATATACCGCCCCTGTATGCTGTATTGTCTGTCTTCCTACCCAACTTACCTCCCCAAATATACCTACTACCCTTCCCCAACATCCCACTCTCACCTTAAAAAAAAGGGCAATCTGTTCCCCCCAAAAAATTTGCCCCATACATTGCTGTCCATTTTACACAAGTGTCCACTGGACACATGTAATCTGGTCTAATTGGCTTCACAACACATTATTGTTATCCTCACCCCTCTCTCAGGGGTTTGAGTATCCAAATCTACCTCCAAATTCAGTATAGATGCACAGTTGTTGCTGTAGAACAAATGGACAGCTATGGACTTTCTCTACACCCTTCCTGCACATCCCTAGCTACATTCCCTATTGTTTTTCCCTCTGCATGCTCTCTTTTTCACCACTTTCCTATCATCCCTTCTTTCTTTTCTTTTAAAGAAATTAGCACGGGGGTAAGTGGGAGTAAGCACTTTTAAGCAGTAGTAAGCAGGTTTAAGCCTGTTTGCATGGCAGCAAGCAATGGCTACACAGATTAAGCACTGTCAGCCTAACTGTCTGCAAGCTTATTTAACTGGAAGTTAACAATGCTTACTGCCACACAAACCTACTTACAGCTGCTTAAAAGTGCCTTTATCACTCTGTATCCAGCAGCCCTTGTTCTGCCCAGCAACAAAATAATCAGCCCTTTCAAGTCTCAAATCCAGGACACTGCACACCATAGCCACAGTGATTTATCATTAAGCCATTTGAGCTGTACATAAGTGTGATGTTTTCTCAAACATATCATGCAGCACAGTCATTCAACAGTAGGGAAAATGTATTTATATATGTATATTTATATATATATATATATATATATATATATATATATATATATATATATATACACACACACACATATATATGTATATCATGTTGATATATATATATATATATATATATGTGTGTGTGTAGACATGCATGTGTATATATATATATATATATATATATATATATATATATATATATATATATATACGTCTCTCTCTCTCTTTTTATATATGCATATGTGTGTGTGTATATACACATACATACACATATAAATATATAAATACTTATAGATATATATAAAAAGAGTATATATAGAGGGTGCACAGCATATCAAACAGCTATAATTTCTACAGTTGCCACCTTTTCAAATGGCCAGTGTCTGATTCTTTCCTACAAATGAGAATTATGGCATGAAACATATACCCACACACAATGCAAAGGACAGGACACCACACACAAGTTTGCATATGTAGAAATGTTTATTTGTGTACTATTTCAGTTGTTTATGCCATGTCCTATAGCAGCTAGGCATTTGAAATACATAATAACTGATTAATGCAACTCTCAAACAAAACATATCATATAGTAATCTGCAAAACGTAACATACTTTGCTGTCTAGGCATGCTTTGCTGTCTAGGCTAAAGCCTTCAAGTAGTACAACAGTAAAAAACACACTTGCCTTGAAGATAATAATCAATCAACATTTAATTACAGATGTAGGTCAGCAGCCACCAACTACACTCTGTACGCAACCCCTAGGGGGAAAAGTGTTAGTTGTCGCAATGTAAATGCATCTGTTACATAACAATGCTTAACTTAAAACGTCACTCTCACACTGACAAACAAAACTGTGTGTAAGACAGTAAGCTCTAGCCCACCACTGTTCCCATGGTGAAATGAATGAAAATGTACAGCCATATACCTTAATGTTTCTTAGTACTGATATCCCTCACATGTTTAACAGCCTAGGTTAAAAACATTTAATACCGCTCCCCCATAAAATGTCTTACAAGGGCATATAACAGTGTTCTCCATACACTGACCTCCGGACTATACAGGGTCACACGCATTTTGTCCTGCTGTAGCCCTTATATATATATATATATATATATGGACCCTACCCCACAATTTGTGTAGGTGTCCACAACATCACTGGAATGATAGCAGAAATGCCAGCACTGAATAATGATAGGCCATTACCTAACATCATCTTACTGCATGACATCTGGACAAAGCCTGGTATATAGGTGGAAAACAGAGGCTGAAACACAAGGCCATATTTGAAATATTGCTGTTATACACTGTGAAAGTTGCTGGTGTTACAGGATTGGTTGTAACATACCCTTACTCAGGAATATGAAGTCAGAAACACAAATGGATGTTGCCATGTACTGATAGCAATCAAAGGAGAGAATGGCACTGATATGTCAGGGATAAGACCTTTGTGGTGAACAGGCAAAACATAACAGCCAATCCTCTGGTGATTATGTGGATAGGCCCACAGTTGTGAGCTATGCAGACAGACTGCATTCCACACAAAACTAGTATGTACACACAAACCCTGTAAAACTAGCATTAGTCAATGCATATAACAGCAATACTCACACACTGTCCCTAGGCCTGGAACCTTATACAAATATGTAGTTGGCCTGTGTCCACAAGTCCTGTTGTAAGAGGTGTTGCTACCTGCAGTCTGTAACACTGCTGCCCACATACAGGAAGGATGTCTTTCATACAGAAAAGGTAAAGGGACAACAACCACATGATGTAGTCATTTATAGTAGTGGGTTGCTATGACATTGGCTATTGGAAGTACTACACAGCTGACTGCATGCAATTAGCAAGTGGGGAACAGAAACTGGTGCATAGACCATCACCTGATCATGAGTATCACCTACAAAAGCCATGCTGCAACCTATTCAAACCACCTTGATCCCTGTAGTGAAGAGAAAGAGAGAGATAAAGAGAGAGAAAAAACAAGCAAAAACAAAAATAATACTAAAAAACAAAAATACTACTAAAAAAAACAAACAAGGAAGACATGCAGCTGGTACACAGAAGAGAGCAGAATAATAAAACAGGTATGTGAAACATGTCAGCATGCAACTGAATGCTGTACTTGGTCTGTAATAATGGGATAGATGATGCTGAAAGATTTATATGTGCCATCAAGACTTGCTGTAATGATGTCCTGCTGAATAACTGCTATGAACATAGCATCTGGCCCTGTGGGCAGTGGGCCATACCTGTCAACTGTGCAGAGCTGCACAGAATGTCAATATTTAAGCCATCATAGTGTTTGTTCTGTTCCTCCAAACATCTATATTACTATGGCAAATAGGTGAAGGTGGAAGTAATGAAGTCATGTTAGATACACGAGTTCCAGACCCCACCACCTTCAGAACAGTCATGGTAATGTGAAATGTATCATGCACAAGCTTCTTAGGTTTGTGATAGGCATATCTACGATCTGTCCCTATATATCCCCACCCCAATGTTAGGCTGTATCCACATGTCATGCTCTGTTTTGTAGCAAGGCAGAACAGTTCAGCTGTGGAGGAAGGAGGTTCAGAGTGTGGATCCGATGTCTGAATGCACTATATATATATATATATATATATATATATATATATATATATATATATATATATATACATTTTCCCTACTGTTGAATGACTGTGCTGCATGATATGTTTGAGAAAACCACACATATCTGCAGCTGAGATGGCTTAGTGGTAAATTGCTGTGGCTATAGTGTGCAGGGTCCTGGATTAGACACTTGCAAGGGCTGATATTTTTTTTGCTGGCCAGAACAAGGGCTGTTGGATACAGAGTGACTAAGGCACTTTTAAGCAGTTGTAACTGGGTGCAAAATGGACAGTTATGTATGGTGTGAAATTCTTTTTGAGAATAGATTGCCCTTTTTTGTTAAGGTGAGAGTGGGATGTTGGGGAAGGTAGTAGGTATATTTGGGGAGGTAGATTGGGTCGTAAGACAGACAACATACAGGGGCGGTATATGACACATGTGGGGGGTAAACACCTTGGACAGGGAGGGGTATTTGGAAATTGGCAGCCCATGACCCCCAAATAGAAACAGTGGGACTGAGGTCCCCACCCATGGGTAGTCACCACTGCACCTTCACGGCCCTGAAGGTGGCTGTGTTGGGGGCTGAGCAGGAGGGGCAGGCTGACTTTCTAATTGTGCCACAAGACCCTCAAGCTCGTGTAGCAGATCTCCCAATTCTCTGAGAAGCCCCCTATGCACCAGACCCTGGACCTAACTTCAGGTGACAGGATCCTGTCTGTGCCCGCTCCCAGGGGGGACGAGCCCCATCCTCTGAGGTGGTTCCACCTGAAGGTAGTGCAGGACTAGTGGATGAGGAACTCCCAGGGTGAGTCCCAGACGTGCTGAGGCCCGGTGCCATGGCCAGATGAGGTGGGAGACGTGGGTCCACTGGGAACGGCCTTCCCAAACATGCTATTGTGTTGCAATTTTAGAACATATGTGGGTTGGTAATAGTCAACACAATCCAGGATTAGTTATAACAGCATGCATAGATATTTCCATTAACCCAAAACACCAGATGTGGAACAGTTGCATAGCAAGCAGAACACATGCATATATGGAACCACAGTGGCCATTACAATGGCATGCAGGTTACATTGATAGCAACAGGCCACCAATGATAATGTTTCAACATGGAACATGAATAAAAACACATTTCAATATTTGTTGAGCAATAGGATATATGTCCCAACAGCAGGTTTGGTGTAAACATACCCACTGATTTGTGTATTCAGTTTATTGTTGCGGATGTGGTGGGGAGGGGATGAGATGTCAATTAACAACTATTATATCCTTGCAATATGAGGTCCTTTGATCTTTTTTCTTGTTTATGTCTTCCAGGTACCATGGCTTGTGAGCATCTCCCTGTGTATACTCCCCAGGAGAATGATATTATCATAAACTTCATTGTACAATATCACAGAACCTTCTTTGGATGCACGGCCCATGATTTGCAGAAGAGGACCGCCCTGTGGAACAAGCTTGTCCACAGGGTAAACGATGTTGGCCTGCATAACCGCAGTTATGAGCAGGTGCGACATCGTTGCACTGATCTCATCTGCCATGCCCGTCAATGTACTGCTGCAGTTAGGAGGGACCAGCTAGCCACAGGTGGTGGTCATGCTATTCAGCCCCCACTGACACATGCTGAGGAGCTCCTCACCAGCCTTGGGGCACCCGCCTGCCATCCAAGCCAGGAACCTGACGACAGAATTGTGGAGGTGGGTGCTACCCACACAATGGATGGGGAACATGCAGGTAAGGCCCCGTGGCACATTAGTAGATGACTGTTGCTTATCCATCTTCATCTGTAAAGTATCTTCATGCATATGTCAGATAACATAGCCTGTTGCTGCAGTGTAGTAATGAACAGATGTGCATAATCTCTAGTATTGTGGGTTTGTACTGTTGATGTACTGAAATGCTGCTCCCACCTTGTACCAATGCCACAGGTGAGGCTACTGACATTATGTCTCTCACACAACTATGTAGGTCCCTCTGGTATACAACTGGGGCAGCAGCCTGCAGCTGGTTAGAATGGAGTTGTTTTGTTCAGGTTTGCCAATACACTGGCCATGTTATGGCCATGGTATTTGCCATGCACACATTTAACACACCTACCCATAATGCATGCTGCACTTGTTCACTTACTGTTGCTGTTAACCGCACTGCATCACAGTGGTCACCATGGTGGCATATCTGAAGGCTATATAAGAGTCCTGCAGTATACCTAACAACCTGTCAGTGCAAGATGTGTGAACAGAGATGAACATAATGGAGCAAATGGCCTACAGTAGGGACATGTCTGAAACATTACCCTTATACAGTGGCTACAACAGTGTATACACCACTATTACAATGGCAACTGTTACAGATCTACACAACAGCATATCACAATACCACATTCCACATATTTTACAACCTGTAATGTGATCCTAACATGAGCAATGAATGTGTAATATGGAATCCTATGTTATGGCAACAAATATGGGGAATACATACCTTAACAAACACTGGAAGCATATGTGTGCACACACTCCAAATAACATGTTGTGGAAGCATCTTTTGAGGTACTAACAACATTCACTCTTCTTGAGTACACACCTTCCATCAAGTACAGGGCCTCAATGTCACACCAAATAATGGTCTGCTGTCCAAGAAGTATGTCCATGACATTTGCCCACTCACCTGCAACAGAGGCAGCCGTGGCTTGCACACATTTTACAAACCATGGAATGGATCCCATATCCGAAAGGTAGCATTCAGGAGTGGGAGATGTAGCCTTACCTCACCATTGCATATACCATAGCAAACAGTGGGGACAGTCATGTACATGACTATGAAGTATGGGACAACATTAATGTAGAAAATAAGCAGATGCCCATCTAAGACAGATGAAAACACATGTTGCAAACTGGTCATGGAGGCTGCCCAGAAACATGCAGCAACACTGACGGACTTGCAGGGATGTCTAGCAGGTAGTGCCTTGCAGTACTTGTGACGACAATCGCCTGGACTCTGCCTAAGTGTGGCCTATGGGTTACGGTAATCAGATGGAAGAGTTGTTCCACAGGAAACATCATCCAGGACTCTCTGCAGGTAGCATATGCATAACATCAAGTCTTCCAAAGGCATGTATTGCAATTTGTAATGGTGTACTGAGACCAAGGCTGAAACCCACAGACAGTATTAATAAAGATACATGTGGTGCACAAACAACACCTCACTCCACCTCAGGCCCACCATCCCCAT
The DNA here is from genome assembly GCF_019279795.1 of Protopterus annectens. Taxonomy (NCBI): domain Eukaryota; kingdom Metazoa; phylum Chordata; order Ceratodontiformes; family Protopteridae; genus Protopterus; species Protopterus annectens. Next base: position 1,130,672,402 of record NC_056747.1, read on the forward strand.
CTGTACCTTGCTGGTGCCAGTGTATACCTTTAGGTTTGCTGTTCATTAGCAGGAACTAGGCCAGTAGACATGGAGTTCCAAATTTGGAACACGGCAAAATGATACTCATGTGTGACTCATAGTTGTCAAGCATCTGCAATAAGGCTGAGGATGGGGAGGGGTATCATCCTGAAACACAACTGTGAACTGAAGCATACATCCAAAGCTCACTAAGAATGGCTGTATCTGAACAGTCAAGGTCATGAATTGTGCCAGACATAACCCTGACTCCACAGCAAAAGTGAAGGCACTGTGTGACCTCTAATGGCTGTGCACATGAGTTGACTTTGCAATCTGGCAGAGTTGGGGACATTTGTAGGGCAGAGTGACCAAGTACTGGCAAGTGAAGATGGGCCATGCTAGTATTCCCCTTCCAGGAATAGTGACTGCTGTAGTTCACTTAACAGGTGCTGCAACAAACAATCATGTTAAGGGTGTGCACACTTATGCAACCCACATATTGTATGCATCTCAATCAGCATCTGCACAACTAACACATTTGTTTGATACTGCATTTGATTGCACAGGTCATATGTCACATATCAGGTGTGTGTAATATTAACATGTGCAGTATTGTGGCCCCATTGCATATCATAATAGAGGCGGGCATGTCACTAAGGGTGTGTACACTTCTCATAGCCACAGTAAGCTTTGAAGGTTGTCAGTGTAATTGGATTTTATTGCTCATACATTCACTGCTGATGATGAGATCTCCAAATCAGAGGTCAGGCATTCACTATTGACATCTGTCCTCATATCATCCCAGGTATGTGTCAGACAAACACACAGGTTCTGTGAGCAACAGAGCAAGCATAACTGCCACACATATCCATGTTCAGCAATGGTGTGTACACTCGTGAAGTATGGTGCACAGTACATGCCAGGGTGCTGAACAGATGCACAGCAATACTGTGTACATGGGTGCAGTGTGTTCCAGGGGAAAGGGCATCACCTAACACAACTCATGCATCACAGAGATGTATAATGTTGGTAACAAGGATTGAGTACAGCTGCAGTGCATGCTGCTGAGTGCCATATGTCATGCATGTTGACTGTTGGGTAATGAGAGGTCTGTGTAATATCTTTGTGCCACCTCACAAGTGTGTGTGAAGAGGTAAGCAATAACGTACAGGTCTTAAATTACATTTTTTGTTTTCCCCTCATAGGTGACGAGATGGGTCAGGGTCCATCCTGCAGGCAAACTGATGTTAGTGTCCATACAGACTCTGACAATGATGATTGGTATGGTGAGGTACAGGCAGGGTTGTCAGGGGCTACAGCTGTGCCATCAGTTGACATCCCACTTTTATCCAGCCCATCCCCACACACAGTCACAATGCCTATACATACCCCATCACCAGTGGCCATAGATAAGGGACAGTTGGTGGGTGGTGGCATGGGAAAGGACAGTGTGGTGACTATGGCAAGTGTGTCTGTACACAGCAGCCATAGCTGGATGACCTGCGAGGTACCACACAGGCAGATGTACAGGGGTGCTCGTAAGAGGGCTGCTGGCCATCATGCCCCTGGCAGAAGTGCCACAGCAGGTGTCACCAGACGCATGTTTCAGTCCATCATGGAGGCACAGTTATGTATGGAATGTTACACCAGAGTCTGATGCTCCAGAGGGCTACTCATTCTGCTGTACTTGACAACATCCGTGATCTTGCATGTGGCCACCGTTATTTTGCAGAGGTCCTGGATAGACGGTTGGGTGAGATGGTGGGAATCCTCGACCATGCAATGTCTGTGTTAGAGCATATGATGAGAGTAGGACGACAGCCACGTGGACATAGGTTAGAAACACCAACAGGTGGAGGTCTACGTGGATGTGCAACAAGTCACAGGCGCTCCCATAATGGTGACACCAGCACCAGGACTGCAGGGGGGGTGCTGTCCACACCACAACACAGCAAGCCACGTGCACATGGTCCTGGCAGGTCCCGACAAGGACCCAAATCCAGCGGACATTTGTCATCATCGGGGGGAGAGTACTATATCTGGGCTTGTACCTGGTAGTGTCCGTGGAACCCCTGGCAGGCACAGTTCTCATGTCCATGGGCAGACATGGTGAACTGTACACCCTGCCATGTATGGTCTGCAGCTGTCTGACAAACCCCTGTACAGGGCAGCCACATGGCAGAACTGTGTGCATACATACACACACACACACACACACACACACACACACACATCACCAACACAGTTAGGGCACCTCCATACCTACACACACCACATCTGCACAGCCCAACTGATAACGAAACCCCCCAACACACACACATATGATGTCAACTAAATGGCTCAGCCTAGGTCTCTGGCAAACCCACAACACACCCTGTGCATATGATGATACCTGTGTCACATCCTTGTCATCCGTAACATCGATGCAGGGACATGCTAATATGGTTCTGATGCACAAGGTGAATGTACTAAGGTTTAGCAATGTAATGCTGTGTAACATGCTTTCAGCTGGAAAATTTAATGCTTACATGTCAGGATGTGTAGCTGTCCAGCCATGATACATTATAGCTGTTATTAACACTGACTGATTGCCGTCTCCATAATGTATTCCATTTGTGTTGTAGGTGTCTATGTGTCAGCAGGATGTTGGTCTGCTGTTATTTCCTACAAGGGGAATGGCACTGTGGTGACACCTTGACTGTGCTATATCCTGTGTACAGCAGAACACAAGCAAGTCTGTATAACAGTTACTGCATGTGCCACATGGCTGATAGGTCTGAGGGGTGTATACATGTGAGTGCATGGTGGCTGATGTCAGCAGCTCTTCTACAGTGGACAATGGTAAGTGTACTGGGTGGCACACACCAAATGTTTGTGAATAACACACACACAGAGGCTTTGGTGTTGATGCAATACACAGAGAATACTGTACACATGGATGTAATTAATTTTGCAGTGAACTCATTTTAGCCTATGTAATTCCACCAAGACAAAATAGGCAAAACATCACATCAGTAAATAATCAGTCTGCCAGTTTAATGTCATTGACAATGGTACTGGCAGGGTATATGTCCTCTTCCCCAGTGTAGTGCAATCCTGGAGATGGTAAACATAGGTGTGCTGGTGTGGGTGGCACAGCCCTCCACTGTGGATGGTGTGGGGTGGCGTACAACCACACATAGTGTTATTGGCAACTACTTGACCTGTTAACATAAACTGTACAGTATTAGAGCAGACTAAGTGGGGGGGGGGATACACACAACAATATCCCCAATGAGGGTGGCTGTGCCCAACACATCTACACCCAACTATATATACCAACTCAAGTATCACTGTACAGCTGTACAGTGGGGAAAAGGGCATTTACACATCTAATACTAGTGTTGATGGAATGAATTTCCACAAGATGATTCCTTTGAAATGTTAGCATTTGCCAGTCAGTTCTCAGACAAATGACCTCCTAGGACATGTATTTTCTGCAAACTGAAGTCGATCCCTTCACATACACACACATTTACTTGGCATCACTGAGAGTAGAATCCCTACCTAGGTACTTATTGCTACTAATGTGTTTGGCCTTAATTGCACACACCACACAGTATTTAGGATTAGGTGTGTCCCGAGTTTCTTGTTAAGTGAAGAACATCACCAGGCCTTGTGCAGTATGGTAATGGGGGATGTACTGGGTGTTAATGAGCAATACATAGTATGACATACTGTCATATACACATTGACGAACCCATAACAGACATAGACACATCTGAGAGACCTGGGTTTATCAGTGCTAACTACCTTGTCAGTGGATCCATTCTGTTACAGAAAATATGCACACAGCACATGCATCATTGGGCTGGATAGTGTAATCAGTTACCTGTATGGATGATGGTGACAGTGGTCCTCATACAGTGGACCTTGGGATATGTACTGGAGGTACCATGGTGTAAAGACGGTATACCCAGCACCCATACCCCACATTGGATATTTTACTCACTGAAACACATGATAATGCTCTGACATACCCATAATCACACATTGACCAGGACTGCAATACAACCCCTTGTCTATCTAATAAGTGCTACTACAGAGATATTCATTTATTGCTCATGCCACAGGGATAGTAGGGTGAGGGTTTGTCATGGCTCTCCTAATGTCAGCAACATCACTATCCCTTACAATGTATGGCAAGGTGTATTATATTTGGAGAATGTGGCCTCAGAATGCTGTAGTCTGCAAATATACAGACTTGCACACGTACACACAGTTGTCAGGACTCAGAGGGTAACCCATGCCTATCTACCCATTTGTATAACAGTGTTATGCTGGCACTGCAAGCTCCAGGTAGCCCATAGGGTGAAGAGTGTAACAAGGTACATTTAATGTCCATTACAGCAGCAGCCATTTCTAACTATGGCAATAGAGGTGTAGTGGGTGAGAAGGCCCTCAGGGTATTATCAACTACAAGTTTACAAACGTACAGACACTGTTATTCTCAGTAATGCACACTGACACATTTTTCAGTACTGGGGTCCATAGATGCAGGTGTTCCTAGGTGTGTACCAGGCTAATGTCCATGGAGAAATGAGACGAGTAGGGGATGTGGGTACACTGGTATCATGCCACCTGACATTTGTCAGCAGGCCACCTATCAACTGATGCCACTTGAGTGAGCCCCAGGGTGATAGTTAAATGCAATATCCAATCACCATTTTTTCTCTTGCAGAAGGCCTGTGAGGTGCTCCAAATGACATGTATGCAACATATATTACATAACATGGCCAGTGTCTGGGTTGGAGACCTGTACTCAAGCATGTTCTGTTGACTGTGGTAGTCTAGTTGAGGTATCCATGGCATGTGGTGCATACAGGTTGGGGGTTCCTGGCATTCATAACACAGCTGGGCAGACATGTCAGTGTCAGTCAAGCATAGATTGCCTGCAAGCAGCCAAGATGGATACCTGACATCTGCACATATGTACAGAGGACAGACAGCAATCAGTTAACCAACAGGTTATGCATTAGGATGAATGTTTTGACAGACAGATGTCTGACACTGACAGGTATGCCATTACTACATGACAGCAGCCCTCAATGACATGTCCTATACACATAGTAGTCTACAGTTAATATCCACATATCAGATCAATATCCAGTAGCAAATACTTAGTAACACACAGCTCACACACCAAGAACATGACAGTCAGTACTCAGAGTCCAGCTTTGCATGCAGGGGTGTAAGGTTCCAGTACTACAATCTGCAATCTACTATTACCTGGGAAAGCACTGTTAACAGTAGTAATGTAATGATACAATACACACAAGTGTGACTGCATACAACCTGGGATAATACCCACATATGAAACACATACCAAGAGAAAAGATTGTTGTACGAGCCATATATACTCAGGTGTCCCATACAGTATACTCACACCCTTTGCTACTGTAATGACAGCACATAGAATTATGTCATGTACATGGAATTAAATAGACTTGTTAAAGATGTCATTACCCTGCTATTTCATCAGACTGGAATGTGATCACTGGTCACCAGGGCTGAGCTATGCTTAGCAGGTATAAGCATCGCTTAAATATAAATGCAAAGCATATTTGCGCACTGGTAAGTGAAACCTACACAGTGTAAGTGCCTTTTCGTTTAACCATACGTTAGCACTGCTTACCAACGTGCAATCCTGCGCAACCCGCTTAAAGCTACTCAAAACTGCCTTAACCACCCTGTATCCAACAGTCCTTGTTCTGCCTAGCAACAAAATAAACAGTCCTTTCAGGTCTTGAACCCAGGACCCTGTACAATATAGTCACAGCAGTTAACCACTAAGCCATCGGAGCTGTGAAGATGTTTGTTGTTTTATTCAAATATATCTTTCAGTACACATACTGAATAGTTGTGAACAACTGCTTTGACTTCTACAATTGTTTAGTACTTGTTAGTGAAAATAGTGTAGAATCAGTATGTTGTTATATCTAAATATACACATATCAGATAAATATGGTGGGATACATCCAGGAAGGTATATACAACACTCATGTTTACACATAACAAGGACATGGATATATATATATATATATATATATATATATATATATATATATATATATATATATATATACACACACACACACATATATGTACATACACACATATATATTTATGGTTCCACTTCATATAACTGAAACTACAAAAGCCTAAAACTTCAAAAGCATGAAAACAAAAGCCTGAAAACACAAAAAATACATATACTGACTTTAAACAGCAAAAACAAGATTAATTTCCACTAAGTATAAGCAGAAGGGCAAGTCACCCCCCCCCCCCACACACACACACCCCTGCTACTTAAATATACCAACTCCGAGATTGCACTTAGTGTAATGAAGTGCAATCCTGGAGTTGATATATTTAAGTAGCAGGGGGTGTGGGGGGTGCAGGGGGCTTGCCCCCCTGCTTATACTTAGTGGAAATTAATATGGTTTCTGTTGTTTAAAGTCAGTATATGTATTTTTTGTGTTTTCAGGCTTTTGAGTTTCAGGCTTTTGACTTTTCAGGCTTTTGTTTTCAGGCTTTTGAGTTTCAGGCTTATGTTAATTCAGTCATATGAAGGAGAACCATATTTATTTATATATATATATATATATATATATATATATATATATATATATATATATATATATGTGTGTGTGTGTGTGTATGTATATATAACACATACCCATAACATGTAGTGGAGTCATACCTCAGCACCATACATCACAACCTCTTAGTGCAAGGGAATGTAATGTAAGTATTGCAGGTATAAATGTAGAATGTTGCTACAGTAATAGGGGTTGTGTCAACAGACATGTTGTGTAGGAAGTCACTTCTTGATACTGACATGCACACCATCAGTTACTAACAGACATCATAAGATCATCATAGTGAAATACCACACAAATCACAGTAATGATCCTGTGGAATAGAGCTGAGATACAACCAATAAACATAGACAGTCTGACACAATCTGATAAGTCCAGAGGTATACACAGAACTCCTTAGTGCAAGACGTGTAGAACAAGCCTGACAAAGTGGATGTTCACAGCCATGTAAATGGGGATATCACAAAAATACTGGAATAGATAAGCTCACACAGTTGATGCATTCACACACTCTTGTTTGTCCTAACACATATTAACTGGAGCAGAGGTCCCAAGCCCACATACGTCCCACCAGTTAGTGACATACATCTTCACAGCATCCCACTGCTTTTTCAGAAATACACAACACTTATGGTGGCCAGGCAACAGTACATCTGACAAGACCTGGTCATTACCAACATGGGCGACCGGTGTTCCACTCCAGAGGTCAATTCCTTGTTGGTCAGATCCGACCACAAGCTAATCACCCTAGACATCCACATCCCGCCCCACCCCCCCATTAGGGAAACCACTGTAAAAAATTTCTCCAATGCCAACTTCACACTTTTTAAGACAGAAGTGGCAAACTTCATGACACCCATGCAGACGGACAATAGAGGTACAACTGCTGAATCCTACAAAAATGCACTTTATAAGCACTTACATGAGTGCATGGATCATGCTATCCCTAACAGAACCAAGATACTATCCTCCAAAAAAAGGAAGCCAATCTGGTGGTCCCCTGCCATAAACAAACTCTACAACAGAAGAAATAAACTGGTGCAAAAAAGAGTAAAATCCCATGATTGGAGGAACTCCCTGGTCAGCCTCAATAAAAAGCTGAGATCCCTTATAAAATCCTCCGAATCTAGTTATGAAAACAAATCACCACTGATTCTAAAGACAACCACAAACATTCTATAGCTATGTCAAGAATCTCAATGGCAACACTCAGATCTGCTCTGAGTTACAGCACAATGGCCCCAAATATACAGAACCAGCTGATATTGCCAACATCCTGCAGCTAGGTTCAGTGCTAACTTTACCCCCCTCTCACCCCCTAAGGGGTCCATCTCTCTATACCGGAAGAATGCAAAGTTCTTGTAATCACGGCTGCACAGGTAAAAACACACTCTCCAAAGCCAAGAACACAGCATCCATGGGACCTGACAACATCCCAGGCTGCGTTCTGCAAGAACTACAGAATGAACTGGCACCCCTCCTAAGCACCATGTTCAATCATAGTCTCACCTCAGGCTTTGTGCCCAATGAATGGCTCACAGTGACGGTTATCCCACTCCACAAAGGGGGAGCCACCACAGACCCTGGGAACTACCACCCCATTAGCCTAACAAGCCTGGTCAGCAAGGCCATGGAACGTATCATCATGGAACTTATAAACAAAGACATTGGTAATCTCCAAACTCTGGACCACACCCAGTTCAGGTTTGTAAAAGGCAGATCATGTTTCCTAAACTGGATAGACTTCTGTGAAGCAGTCACCAAAGCTGTAGACAAGGTTAAGGTGGTTCACACAGCCTATCTAGATCTTGCCAAGGCTTTTGACACCATCCCCCCACCCTAGAATTATAGATAAACTCACTAAACTAGGTATAAATACCTATGTCACAAGATGGGTTGCCAACTGGCTCACTGACAGAACCCACACTGTGAAACTAGCAGACTCCAAATCAGAATTCAGACCAGTGACAAGTGGAGTACCACAGGGTTCAGTCCTGTGTCCTCTCCTGTTTGGTATCTACTTTTCTGAAGTACAAGTTAACATAGAAGGTCTTTGGCTAATGAAATTCACAGATGATTGCAAACTAGAAGCCATAATCGAAACTCCTAATGATGTGGACATCCTACAAAAGGGCCTCACTGAGACAGATGCCTGGTGTCAAAGCCATGGCCTCAAGCTCAATGCCAAAAAGTGTACTGTCATCCCCTTTGGTAATAACTCTGTACCCATGAGCTACCACATAGGTGACAGTCTACTTAACACTGAAAGTGTGATAAATGACCTTGGGACACAGGTGAACAGTAGTCTCTCCTTTGATAATCACATTGCCACAGTAGTCAGGAAATCCTTCTAAGTGGCACACCTCATCACAAAATGTTTCTCATCCAGGAAAAAAGAGGTCATTGTTCCCCTCTACTCGTCACTCATTAGACCCATTATAGAGTACAACGCCCCTTTTGGTATGTACCTCACAAGACATCTACAACAACTGGAAAGGCTGCAGAAATACCTCACAAAGAGGATTACTGACCTCAAACAGATGCCCTACGTAGACTGTCTCAAAAAACTCAAGCTTTACTCCATCGTATATTGCCTACTCAGAGGCGATCTCTGCATACATGCAAAGCTATGTTAAACCCAGAGCTGTTGGACATGCTCCACTTAAAGAAATCCCAATCCCTCCGAGCTACATGCTCTAGGGACCTAAACCTTGTCACCACAATAAACAGAACATGCTGGAGGGATAGATTCCTGTCCCACAGACTTCCCATACTCTGGAACAAAATACCTATCTATATCAAACAAAGCTCCTCATTAGCACTCTTCAAGCAAAATCTTGATGACTGGATGGGAAATAGGAAATTCACCCCGGGGATCACCTCTGTGGTTCTGCTCGACAGGGACACAGGAAAATAATTTTCTTGGGTGTCAAATGCCAGGGTACCTTTTTGGATAGGCTTATATAAGCCCTAGGGCCAATAGCCTAGTACCTACCTGTGAACCTATGAACCTATGAACTGTCTGGACATAACATCACACTAGGTAAATACACTGAGCTGCTAGGCATGTCACAGAGCACTGTGCGAACTACAGGCAGACTGCCACAACACTGACCCAGGTTTCCTATGGGGGAATAAACATGTACTTGCAAATATAGCAGGCACTACAGGCATGCAACAGCATGGAGTAACAGACACCCGTGTGAAAGTGCATACCCACAACCAATCTTAACACAGTCACAGTCACATTATGGTAAGCCTAATTAATAGTACAGTATGTGGATTGTGTGAACAAATCCATCCTCATATGTGCCACTCACACACTAACCCTACATATACTGGCCCAATATACAGTGTAGTCTGATACCTGATTGTGGTATGGGACATGTCTCAGTCTGGCCCTACAAACATATACAGTGATAGGCTACCATAAACTGGAGCAGCATGCAACATCAGATAGAACAGGACCAAGAACAATAACATCTAACAGTTTGTATACAGGCCAGTTAACATATTCACAATACACACTCTGTCAACAATTACCATAAGTACACAGACCTCACTACTGTACAGACTACAACAGAATGTCTAGGTTTTGTCCTCAAATATAAGGCCTACTATACATAACATATCTAGCAGTCTGATATCTCACTGGCTTATCAGGTATGATGTCAGTAAATAATGATATACTGTACATATACACCTCTTACTGCATGACATATGGACAAAGGGTGACAGACTTGGGGGACAGAGGCACAAACACAGGTCCAATATTGACATATTGCTGTGATAAACGGAGAAAATTCCTGGTGTAATAGAGTTTGTTGTGACATATCTCTTCTGGGGGATATGAAGTCAGTAACTCACATGGATGTCACCATTTACTGACTACAATCATCACAGTATGCTACTGCATTTCTAAAGATAGGAAATTTGTGAGTAACACACCACATGTAAGACTCAAAACTCTAGCCAGTCTGCAGATAACCCTACAGGTGAGAGTTTCCTCAACCACATAACACTGTCATGCCAGACTTTAAATCATGTAGAACAGCCATAGCCACACAAACCCTGTTAAACCAACATTACTTCAAATATAGAGCAGCAATACTTACATTCTGTCCCCATGTCTGGAACATCCCCTTCCTGTTTGTTGGCCTGTCTCCACAGTGTATGTTGTAGGTATTTCCAACTACCCTCTGTGATGCTGTTTGTCAAAAACCCACATGAAGTCCTGCTCTTAGTGAAGGAAAAGGGCCAACACTCACATGAAGTGCTTAGTTATAGGAGTGTGTTATGCAATTGGCTATAGGAATGACACCACAGCTGTTCCACATGCAATTAGCAAGTGGGGGACTGCAATTCATGCACAGGCCATCAGCTGATCATGAGCATTACTTACAAAACTCAAGCTGCTGCCTATGCAAAACAGATGTACTTTTCCACATCCACCAGAGAGGGAGAGGGAGAGAGAGGAGAGACAGAGATAAAGACAAAATAAGAAAGGAAGGGAGTAACAGAGTTAGAGCCAAGCATGTGTGTGTGTATGATCCGTGGGTGGAGAGTGGTATCTGGGTATTATAACGGTTGCCTATATTGTTTACTAATCCATAGTGTCACATAGTAATTTCACATGGCTGTACACATTTATGGCTGAGGATTGTCTACAACAACTTCTACAGTGTTTGAAAACTTTTGGCCTTGTAATGTGGATATTGGGACATATAGGTCCTCAATATAATGATGTAGCAATACCCACACTGCAATTGGTCCTGTCATTACACAAGCACCCCAACACCCACACAGGATACTGATGACACACACACAAACACACACTTACCAGTACTGAGTTTCAAACCCCTACCTGACTATGTATTGCTATTATAGTGTTATGCAGTTATTGCATGCACCATGGAGCTTACATGTTGTTGAGCTGTCCAAAGGTATCTTTGAAGGTGAGTAACATCAGCAACAGTGCTTAAGGAGGGGTAAGGGAAGTGTAGTAAGTGTGATTGTCCACAAAAGCAGGTGTCAACGAAGACACACCCACACTCTCTCAGGGAAACACACACATTACCACAGTTTGCAGGATCAGAATTAGAATTCCTATCTAACTAGTTTGCTACATTACAGCATTACACAGTTATCACAAGTTCCACAGAGCTTATATGGCTGAAACATGGACAAAGGGTTATTTCAACATGAATGACATCAGCAGGCATGCTAAAGTAGGGCAATGGGAGGTGTAGTGAATGTGAATGGCTTCGAAATCATTAACCTACACACACATACATACACACACATACACACACTTGCCAGTACTGACATGCATAGGTTCATTGCTTCACAGGTGTGTAGTAGATGAATGGGCCTGAAGGCTGTACAAGGCTAGGCAAAGGGAATACTTTGCCATCAGGACACATGACAATAGTCTCCAGTGTGGCTCAGGGATGTAGTCCCTGGAGTATTCCCCAGGGGGGGTACTGTATTCACCATCCAATCATCTGGGTTACTATTGTGGGTGGCCACTGATGTGCACTGCTTCCCATGTATGTGATCTATATTCCATAACATGGACAGTGTCTGGGTTATGCACACATCCCACATGCATGTTCTTTGACATGTGGAAGTGTACTTGAGGTCTCTGGGGCATGTTGTGTGGACAGATTATCTTCTGATGTAGCATTCCTAACCTCATTTGCTGAGACCTGGCTATGGAACTGAGGTCGTGCTTGCAGCTACATTGACAGCATGATACAGGTATTCAGTGGAGTTAGTGGTGTCTGTCCATACAGGGCATGTGTATAAGGCATGGTATTCCCTTTGTAGGTTACATTTACTGACTCTAAAGTTGTTGCAGGTGTCCAGTGGGAAGCATAGCAAAAGGGCCACTGTAAGCATTTATTTGCCTACTGCTGGGATGGAACAGGGTGCCATGTCTTTTTACTTGCTGGATAACACACAATCAGTCAGGAGATGTAACACATCACAGTACTTTCTGATGTCAGTGGCACTGTTGTGGTCAACAGGCATGTAGTCCATTGCAATCACACAGTGGTTACTATCTGTGAGGCAATATTCAGGGAACTATCAATATAGTGGTTGTTGCCTAGCCAAGTGTGTTTGTGTATGAGACATGGGTGGAGAGTGTTCTCTGAGTAACAGAAAGGTTGCCTATATTGTTCACCAATCCATAATGTCACATGTAGGGCTATGGATTGTCTACAACAGCCTCTCTGGTGTTTGACATCTGTTGTCCTTGTAAGGTAGACATTGTGACATATACTAGGTCCTCAACATAATAATTTAGCAAAACCCGCCCCAATATGCATCTTGTTATTACACAATCCCAGCAACCTCCACACAGGATACTGATGACATACACACACACACACACACACACACACACACACACACACACACACACACACACACACACACACACACACTTGCCAGTACTGAGATTCAAACCCCAACCTAGCTATGTATTGCTACTATATTGTATCACATTTATCACACACACCACGAAGCTGATAGGATGGATGTTGTCCCAAGGTACTTCTAAGGTGAGGAACATCACCAGCCCTTGTAAATACTGGCATTGGGTGATGTAGTGGGTGAGAGACCCCAAAAATAATGGGTCTATATTACATCCTCGAACACTTAAAAAAGCGAACGCTGATTGATCGAACTTATTTTCGCAAAACTGCAAAATATCGAAGCAGCAGAAACTCAAATTTTTTCCTAGGGAAAGAATTTGGTTGTCCGTTTCTGTTGCTTCGGTATTTTCAGTGTTATGGTGGAAAGTTACCGGTCGTATTCAGGTAAGTGTGTGATTGTGTGGATGTGAGTGTTAGGGTGATTTAGGTGAGTTAGGGTTAGGGCTCGGGTTAGGTGTGTGCGCGATTGAGTGGACATGAGGGTTAGGGTGGATTTAAGTGAGTTAGGGTTAGGGAGCAGGTGAGGTGAGTGTGCGATAGTGACGGACCTTAGGGTTAGGGTTTGGGTTAAGGTAAGCGGGTAGTTAGTGGTGTGTGCATAGTTTAGTGTAGGGTTAGGTATCAGATTTTAGGTGTATGTGTGTGGATTTCTGTTTGTTTGGTGTGCTTGTGTTGTGTGTATGTGTTTTGGATCAGTGATTTTTTCCCCTGGGGAAAAAATCGCTGATCTGACAGTTCGAGATTGTAAGCTTTCGCTTAAATTAGGTTGATCAATCAGCGTTTGCTTTTTTAAGCGTTCGATGATATAATATAGACCCAAAGTAATTACCCTAAACACACATTTACAATTGCCAGGGGTGAGGTTCAAACCTCTAACAATCTTTATGGACCATTATGTTACGCATTTACCACATGCACCACTGACCTGACATGGTTTAGGGTTCGCAACATGTACTTCTAAGGTGGATGATATCTGCAGGACTGCTAAAGTCAGGCTCTGAGATGTGTACTGGGTGTAAATGGGGCCAAAATCTTTGAGGTATGCACATACATATGTACACACACAAACAATTGCCACAGATGAGATTCAAACCCATACCTGTGTAGTTACTCCTCCTACATTGTTCCGCATTTATGGCATGCACCATGGAGCTTACATGTTGGAGAGCTTTCCACAGGTATCTTTGAAGGTGACTAACAGCAGCAGCAGTGCTAAAGGAGGGGTAAGGGGAGAGCAGTAAGTGTGAATGTCCATAATATCAGGTAGTATCAAGGACACACACACACACACACACACACACACACACACACACACACACACAGAGTTTCACAGTTGCCATGTCCGGGATTAGGACTCCTACCTAACTAGTATGTTACACTATAGCATTACACAGTTATCGCAAGCATCATGGGGCTGGCCCTTGTCCAAAGGGGTATTTCAAGGTGATGGACATCAGCAGGCTTGCTAAAGTAGGGCAATGGGAGGTGTAGTGACTGTGAATGGCCTCAAAATCATTACTTTCTATACACACACACACACACAGTTTCACAGTTGCCATGTCTGGGATTAGAACTCCTACCTAACTAGTATGTTACACTATAGCATTATGCAGTTATTGCACATGCCACAGAGCTTATGGTGCTGGCCCTTGTCCAAAAGGGTATTTCAAGGTGACTGACATCAGCAGGCTTGCTAAAGTAGGGCAAGGGGAGGTGTATTACTGTGAATGGCCTCAAAATCATTAATCTCCACACACACACATGGACACAGAGTTTCACAGCTGCAATGTCTGGGATTAGAACTCTTACCTAACTAGTATGTTACACTATTGCATTTCACAGTTATCGCAAGTGCCACGGAGGGTTATTTCAAGGTGACTGACATCAGAATGAGTGCTAACATGGGCAATGGGAAGTGCAGTGTGTGTGAATGGGCCATAAACCATTCCTCTGGAAACACACACACAACTTTACATTTGACAGGACTGGGTATACAAATGCTAGTTGAATACTGATTTGTATTATCATGTTGCACAGTTATCACAAGCACCACAGACACTATAGGGCTGAGGGCTACCAAAAGCAAATGTCTACAGTGATTGACATCAGCACATCATGTGATATTGGCCAATTGGATGTGTGGTGGGTGGGACAGGCCTCATGATGGAAATCTCTGTCACTGTCTGTCTCTCTCTTCCCCACATCTGTGTGTGTGTATGTTTGACCTATTATAGTGTGTTGGCCTTGGATATGTGTGAGTATTCCTATCCAATGTGTGTGCAAAGCATGAATGGTGTGCAATGTGGTGTGTGTGCAGAGACATCTGCGGCTGACAGATATGTATAGTCCACTGTTGTTGTCAGACATGGGCTTTATTTCTCTGTCAGACATGGGCTTCATTTCTCTAAGTGTAGGAGCATGCCCAGTATGACCTTCTGTATTGAGTGTGTGAATCCATTCCAGGTAGGTTGTATTCCAGTCCAGGATTTGGTGTTCTACACCTACAACTAGAGACCTGTTTCTGCAGGATATCTGTAGATAGGTTGACAATATGGAGTCACAATGGGCGAAAGATACTGGGATACTGTAACTATTGCGTCTGTGTTGCTTGTGTTACATGGTTGGTGTTAGCAGAGATATTCAGACATATGTACTGTTTTACACTGTGATGTATTATGTCATCAGCTACTGACAGATATACTTATTTGCTCACAGTTATTTCCTGGGAACTACAAGATGAATGAAGCTGTGTCCAGTATTGTGGTCTGCAGCCTACATATTCTTGCAAACTCATGCCATTCTGGAGGGGTAGCTGCAGACACTTGCTGATGGGTCTGTGTTAATGGTCCAGCACCTTGGTACTGTGGTGGCTGAGGATCCCCTGCTTGTACAACTATTGACATAATAGAATGGCCATATCCTGCTGTGGCCAAACCTGTCAGCTGTACAGATTCACCCAGGGGCAGGGCTCATATATCTGGTCAGTTCCCCTTCATATTGTGGTTTATGAGCAGGTTTGTAGCCACTCATTACTGGGTTTGCAGGCAGGGGTAGTATGGGCACACATCAGAGTTTCAGACTTCACACACTCCATGGCATCCATGCTTCTACCCCCCCCCACTCTGTTATTCTATCCTCTTCCTAACATTATGCGAGCGATATCTGAGAAGTATCCCTATAGTTGTCCCTTCATCCCAGAAGTATTTAGGGGTTGGTCCATAGTTCATGTGGTAGGACATGGTGGGCATGTTACTGGGATTTGTCAACATGGCCTTGCATTTGTGTTCTGTGGACTGTGTTATGTTGTTAGTTGAGATCCCATGAGATAACATACATTGGCAGTACGAGTGAGGCACAGGCCTTTGACAGAGGACTGTAGGGCATTTGGTAGTGATGCAGGCCATCTGTAGCAGACCAGTGCATTCTGTCACTCCTACATTCCCAGGCTGTGAGCCACTGGATTCCCTTAGGGTGACCGGGTAAGTGTGCAAGGTGTTAATGGCAATAGTTCCTGTCCATATTAATCCATTGGTCTGGATGCTGGCAGGGTGCTGCTTACAGCTAGGGACACACCTGCATGGGACACCTCTTCAGCATGCTGCATTCTGTGGGTATTCCCATACAGAAGTGGGGGTCATACTGTACTCATTCCCAACAGCAGGGATATGACCTGTGATAAACCTGTGGCTGATGGTGGGGTGAGCTGAGTGCATTTGTGATATGGAAGCTTCTTGCAGCTGACTCACAGATATACCTGGGATATTCCCCTTATGCTGCCTTGTGCGGAGATATAGGCAGTCTCTCATTACTTCATAACTGTGCCTTTTGTGGTTTGCCAGTGATTGGCCAGACTACATAAGTATTCCATACTACACAGACAACTAATGTCCTGCTAACCTGTGTTTACAATTCCAAAGGTGTGTGCAGCTGACAGTTAAATTTTATGTACTCTGTCTAGGGTAGGGTACTTCCATTTGTGTACTGTGTGCATGTCTGGGCCCACATTCATGGCATGTCCATCTTTCAGATGGTGACAGATATTGACATCTGAACAGTGAGTATGGATGACTGCTGAATTGGGTCTTGTTGGACTGCAGTTGTCAGAACATGGCCCTGTTATCAACAGTACTGGCCATAGGCCACCGAGACACAACCCTCCTTGCCTACATGCTGATCACTTCCACACAATATAGAACACACAACAACCTAACACACAGACCCCTGCATATTGTACACATGCAACAATCTCCTGTAAATTGGGGCAGCTCAGGTAATCTGTGCTCCACTGTTATTAAACCCACACGTACATGTTACTGCATTTCTACATTGGATTGTGGGGGGGCACAACTGTAAACATTTGCTTTGACTGTACTGGTATTTCAGGTACTCTGTTGGCTTCCATTTAATTTTGTATTCTGACCTATCATGCAGATTAGAGGCATATCAGTAGAATACAGATCTTAGGTTTTATTGACCTACATTTCAGTTTCAGACTTCCTACCCTTTGGAACTAACATACAACTGCCAGACCTGTTGTAGTCTGTCTTTGTAGGTCTGGAGGGGGGCTGTTCTCCATTGCCATCAATTGGAGGCCTTAGCACAGCCTTTCTTTATGGTCATCTACACCTGGCCTGCTGGCTGAGGCTGTTATTGTGTATGTGAGCCTCACTTGACATGCATGTGTGTGTCCTATAGATACACATTTGGGCCACCACATGTACTGCAGTGGGATTTGTCACCTTGTCTAGTACTGCCTACTTTGTTAACACCAGTATTTATTATGGATTCCATGCTGCCCATATAGGTGTCCACTATCTGCTGCCATCCCATTCGTCTACCCGATCCCTTTGCATGCTCACATCCATACCATAGATACAACTAGCAGAACATACTACTCAATTCAGCAATTGATAGGAAGACTGACTTACCTTGTGGCTGTGCCAGTATTGAGGATGGTGCTGGAGGGCTGACTATGTCAGATGCACATAGTACACTCCCTATACATGGTAGAGCACAGGTAGTGTCATGTTTGGCATCCCTTTTACTGTATGTGCGAGTCAGAGAGAGGTGTCATTCCCTGGGCCCCTACCTTGTCAGTGTATGTGCTATGCATTGCCTCTTTGCCAAAGCCTGGACATACTGGGCATTCCTCCTTCTGCCTACATGGGCAGGCTCAGGTTGTTCCTCCTCCGAGTCCCTCTGTGCCTGTGCTGGCCTTGGAAATGGTGGGGGGCTGTGTGGCCCTGCCCTGTGCAGTTTCAGCTGCAGCTATTTCAGCAGGATCATATTGTGTAGCATGGCAAATACAATGAAAATTTGTGTACATGTAGTTGGAGAGTATTGTAAGGCTCCAACAGATATGTCCAGTCACTGGAACCATGACTTGAGCATCCCAAACATATGCTCTATTATGATTCTGGTTTGTGTGTGTGCCTCATTATGGAGTTCTTGTTCAGGTGTGTGTGCATTTCTGATTGGTGTCATCAGCCATGGCTCCAGTGCATAACCAGCATCCCCCACTAGGTGGCCATATGGGATGTCCCCACTGGCAAATTTCTGGTACAGCTGTGTCATATGCCAGTTGTGGGATTTGTGATAGCTTCCAGGGCTGCCATCACACACATTCAAGATAATGCCCTGGGCATCGCACATGACCTGGCAGTTGATGGAGGGGAAGCCTTTATGGTTTATGTAGACCCTACCCTGCTCACGGGGTGGTGCTTTGATGTGTATGTGCATGCAGTCTGTAGCACGCACTACCTCAGGGTATTCTGCTATTTGGTGGAAGAGACGCATATTGCTGGTCAACGCCTCACGGGTGTTGAGTAAATATATGTGCTCACCGGCATGTGCTGACATGGCATCCAGGAACTGGTGGAGTACCCTGGATGCTCATGCCTGTGAGATCCCCATGATATCCCCAGTTGGCCTTAGGAAGGTACCTGTGGCAAGTTTTCTTAATCCTACACATACCTTGGTATCCACTGAGATGGGTTCCCCTCTGTTGGTTCTGTGTGAGGCATGGCCGGCACAGCTCAACAATTTGCTGTAGGATGTCCCTGTCCACCCTATAGCGCTCTGCTATCTCCAGGTCATGCAGCCCCTGGTAGGTTACCCTGGGTCTGTACACTTTCTTCCTTCTCCTCACTGTAGGTTGGTAGTCAGCATTTTCATCCTCACCACCCTCAGCCTCTTCCACATATTGATGTATGAGAGCAACAGCAGTATGTATCATTTTGTTAGTTTTGTCAGGTAAAATTTCCCCGTCTGTGTACACCGGTGGTGTAGAGTTTGTGGGAAAAACCAGAGTGAAAGGTGTTTGCATAGTTTATAGTAGTGTGCTGGGCTGGGATGCTGCCTGTGTAATTGGCTGATTCTGATACATTTCACTTGCCAGCTATGCTAGTTCTCCTTGACTGCCTTCCTACTGCTGTTTTCCCTTCCTGTTGCCTCCCTGTTTAAGCCCCGAGGCACGCCATGTATACCCAGTGCTCAGATGTGAACAGAGCTGCTATTTCCTGTTTTTTTTTTTTTTTTGTTTAAAACCCGGTGCGTGGCGTGCACACCCGTTTAGGCAATGTAAACACTGCTAGGCAGCCTCAGACACACACCCCTTCCTTAGCTGTGCTTAGCTAAGGGTAAACATGGGCCACAGAGCAACAATAAGCTTACAGCATACATGACACTCCCCCTTATGAGGTCATCTACCTCTTATGCTTATACCATGGTGTTGCTGCACCTACATGGTTGGATGCAAGCTAACACTGAGGGGAAATCTGTGATTCAGTATCAGTCCCCTCATTTGCATAAAACTGACTGCTAATGCATGGTTACAAAACTGACACTCAGCCTTCCCCCTTAGCAACCACTACTCCATGGTATTGTTGTATTATGCATGCCATTGACTATTATGGCAGAATGCTGATTTGGGTTTAAAAGATTATTTCCAACTTTTTCCCTTATTTTCAGGCCGATCCCATTTGCGCACCATTGTCCTATGCTTAAACAGCCAAAATCGGCCAAAAAAAAAAAGTTATTTTTTATAATTTTGCAACTATTTCCCATGCCAATGGCTATATATTTGTCCACTGGCATGCGTACTACACTGAATACATGCCTTCTTTCGAGCTGTCATGCCTCCATTGTGTAATTTGCAGAAGTGTATTCAGTTAGTAACCAAATACATTTCTGCAGGTTACACTATTCCTGTACAGACACCTGCCTGCATCCTGGATCACTAATATACCTCATTTGAATGGTTTTCACCAGCAAATGGGTTATTAACATACAGGAGCTCTGTCCCTGCAGGAATAGTGTAGGATCACTCATGCACATCCCTGGAGCTCGTTCCTGGATCACTCATCGGCCATATTGTGTGCAGCAGCTCTTGCACTATTCCTGCACGCCATGCAGAGCTTGCTGAATCCTGGGGAGAGTGTAAAAATGAAAAAATAAAAAAAGAAGTTGTCTATCTGAATGGAGAGGAGAGGCCTGTATGGTGAGAAAGAATGGGGAGAGTGACAGAGAGACAGAAAGAAAGAGAAATACTTGGGACTGGGTGGGGAACTGGGGAGCACTGTGGGGGGGGGCACTACAGAGCCCATTGCCTGGGGCTCCAATCCACCTAAGGTCAGCCCTGTCAACTGCTACAGTTCAGTGTTGGTCTTTCTACTGTGAGGGTGGTGACCTGTTTTGTTATATTATAAATGAGACGCGATACTGCAGTGGGATTCCCATTGTTCAGCATGCAGGTGATATGGTTTTGCTGCACTCTGGTCCTTCTCCCACTATAGTAGCAGCTGCTCGCAATCTTCTTTTTACATATTAAGAAAGAAAAGGATCTCAGACAGCACCCTACTACTCAATGCAACAGAGACATCAGTAAAATCAATCAGGTATGTAATATGATTACAAGATTCATCTTGGAAGCAGCATGTGATATCCACTGTGCCATTTTGCAGCAGCTTGGCTGGTTGATTCTAACTAATAAGCTGACCTATATACAGCTCTCCCCGTATCCTTTTCTAGCCAGATGCTGCTCCTACTTTGCCTAACCTTCACACTTGGTACTTCACCCCCCAAACTTTACATATACCCAGAACCTCACTCCTCGTCACACATCCTGTATCTGCAAAGCCAGAGACCGCAGCTTTTCACGTACTGAATTCACCTTGTGGAATTCTTTACCCAAACAAATAAGACAACTGTACTCCACTTATAGTCTTCTTCTGCTTCTTCTTCTTTCGGCTTTTCCCGGTTAGGGGTCACCACAGCGGATCACCATCCGCTCATGATTGGCAGTGGAGTTTTACAGTGTCGAGTTGCCAGCCTGACGCCCAACCTTCCACAGAAGGCACACACACGCTCACACTCGGGCCAATTTAGTGTGTCCAATCCACCTACAGCATGTCTTTGGGATGTGGGAGGAAACCGGAGCACCCGGAGAAAACACAAGCGACCACAGGGAGGACATAAAGACTCCGCACAGAAGGCACCCCAGCCGAGGATCGAACCGGAGAACCTCTTGCTGTGAGGCGGCAACGCTAAAGTGTTTTATAAACACACTTTATATAAATCACTTGTGAAAATTACCAACCTGTACAGTGCATAGCATGGAACATTTTGTGCTAAATATTTATGCCATTTGAGCATTATAAAATAGCAAGTGATGTCATGTGTTGTCCATTTTTATTGCTAGAACTGGTTATGCCAAATCTGTGTTCAAAACTGACCAGCGGTATGTATAGATTTGTATTTCTACATAACCCCAACAGGCCTCACCCTGATAATGGGGTTAATACATTTAAAAAAAAATACATACAACTGACAAATGCTTATTTATTTTACAACAGGAATATATGCTCAGGAGTCACATACAGTTATACAGACATATGTGCACTTGTAGAGATGATGGTCTATTGTTTCAGCTACATCTTAAAACAACAAAATGATGTTTGTGCCATGCATGTGGATACACTACATGGATATTGTGCACTGCATAGCACTGTACACTTGCAGGTTGGTGTATATGATAGTACATATCTTGAGGGTTAAACTGCTACATTTATAAGTTGTAAATGAACTGTGTTTCATTGTTAATGTACATTCACTCTGTGTACCACTAACACATGCTAATTCAGTGATAAGCAGATAACTAGAAAATAGTTGCGAGTAATAGTTAATTACAAACTTTTAAAGTAGGTTTTATGTCTGTTTTTGCCATTGGCCCATGACATGACTGAACAGTGTCTTTGGACCAGTTCACCTTCTTGGTTAGCAAAACAAAGGACTGAATGAATAAATGAATAATAAATAAATTAATAAAATAAAAGACATCTGAGCATTGCAACTTGGACTTTTGGCATTATTGTTTATTACATTACAAACTTGATACAGTTTCAAGAAGCAGATCTTCCTTTGAGAGAGCAATACTGAAGGATTCTTGCTCTAAGAATAAACTTACTGTGTCTTCACTTATCATGCCTTATGCTGTTTCTGCTTCACCATAATGGAAACTGACACTTGCAATGGAAGGAGACAAACAATATGGATCTGATGCAAGATACACTCTTGACGATTAACATTGAGATGATTACCTCACATAACTGTTCTTTGCTAAATATTATTCAAGGTTTACAGGTAGTTATTAGGCAGTAAAGTAAACAATCGTGTTTGTATAATCACTTTTTGTATTTAGTTGCTTAAGGCTAGTAGTGAAGTAAGAGAAGTTGTTGGATCATCCAAAATACAAACCTTTACTCACTCAAGAATCATCATCATCATCATCAGCCCCCTTTTTCCCATTTTCTACATGGGTTATGGGTATCATTTTCTACGTCACCATCTTTCTCATTTCAACATCATTCTCCTGCCTTCTTCAACGCTCATGCCTGACTGTCACAGATCTTCTCTCACACAATCCACCCATCTGTTTGCTGGATGCCTTAGTTTCCTCTTGCCTTCTTCCTATCTGTCCCAAAACTTTTCCACCAGATTGTCTTCTGCTTTTCTGCACACATGCCTGGACCACCATAATCTGTTCTCTTTGAGCTACTTTGGATTCTGCTCTTATGTCCTCATTTCTTCTTCTATCCCATGGTGTACATGCTACTACCCATGTCAGGCACTTCATCTCCATCACCTCAAACTTCTTCAGCTGGTCTGCCTTTACTGCGCAGATTTCTGTACCACACAATAGTACTGGTTGCACCACTGTTTTGTACACCTTACTTTTCAGTTTCTTTGGCATTCTTCTGTAATACACTACACCTGGCACTCTATGCCAGTTGGCTGGAGCCCCTCTGATTCTAGCTTTGACCTCTTCATTCAGACTTCCCTTCTCCTGAACCACTCCTCACAGATACTTGAAGCTGTTAACCTGTTTCACTATTTTTCTTTCTATCTCAATTCTCAGCTTCTTCTGATTTCCCCCATTTGCTGCCATTACAACTGTCTTATCTGTACTCAGTTTCATTCCACATGCCTTTAGTTTTGCATTCCATGCCCCTATCTTTTGTTGAATTTCTTTCTCAGAATTAGCCTGAAATGCCATATTGTCTGCATACAGCAACTTTGTCGATCTGTCCCCTTCAACCTGTTTGCTAATATAGTCCATTACCAGTATGAAAAGCAGTGGGCTCACAGCTGAACCCTAACATATGCTCACTGCCACTCGGAAACCTCTCTTACCCAATAAATTACATGTTTTATGTAAAAGGGTTGAAAGCCAAGATACTAAGTTAATTATTTTTCTAATTTTTTCCAAATAATATCTTTGCTGCTGTGGCCTCCACTTCAACAACCATCAAGACAGCACTAGCATTGGTAGTTGGAACCTCAAAAGACTGCAGTCCTCATCAGAACAACATCAATATGCTGTATTCATATATCAGTGTTTCAGATTCAGAGGTGGATGTACTACTGAAGGCACCACAGTAACTTTTAAAGATAAAAAGGAATGTATATCTGACTTGCTAGTGTACCAGTAGAGCTTCTGCTTGTAATGATGGTGAATGGGATTCAGCAGAATCATTAAAATCCCAAACACAGCTGTCCTGCAAACAACAGGCAATATAATCAAGAGCGCTAAATGCATAAAAATAATTAAAGCTATCTGGCTGTCATTTAGTGTTTGTGATACTTTTCTGTTAAACTCTTTTTTGAAGTTAATCAATAATATAAAGTGCCTCCTCCAAGAACAAAAATGCACATTTACAGCTCTAATTTATTATGCAACTAAAAATGCACCCTGATCTATATACCCCTTTGGTCTAACAATATGAGAGACAGCAGTCTCAAAGATAGCTCCAGCAACCTAGAATGCCACAATAACAAAACTAAGAAAAACAAAAACAAAACCTTAAATGAAAACTACACCCAGAAAATGAAAAAAAAAAATAATTTTACTGTGCTCACATGTGCAGTACTATTGTTCAAGTTTCAATCTTAGTGTTTAATGTACTTTTGCAATTTGTCACACCTCAGAATTTTCTGATGAAGACTGACACACTGACAACAATTTGTTTTTCAGTATGTCTTGCTCCAAGAATGAAGTCTGTGTCTTCATAATATTATACAACCTAGTCACAATAAAGCAGGTGGTTTGTTTCTACATTCACTTTTAACTGCAATAATTTGACATACTGGCTTCCTCGACTGTGTCTGAAAACAGTGTCACTGTCTTATTTTTTTACTAAATTACTCTGATTTGTACTAACTCTAAGTTGCTAAACGCCTTTCATGATGCCTTTAGATGCTATTCCAGACAAAATAGCTAAACTTCAATTTTCTTATTAGATATTCAGAGCTTCAGTTTTAGTAAATTTGAACACCATCTCTCACAGTGTTAAATACATGAATTGCAGTTCTGCTCAGTTATTCTACACCTGAATACTCTCCCAAATAAAACAACAAACCTATCCTATCAGAAGGCTACAAAACTGCATCACTTTCAGTATACATGACATCACTAATTCTTTTTAAACATCTAACCCACCTCAACACAACTTACCAAACATCTCTCAACTAGCACTATATCCATTACCTGAATATGCAACAACATTCCATTTTAGACAGATCTCAGTAAAAGAAACCATCATAATCCTGAAAAATATTTAAAAAAATAATTCTCCAAAGTTACCCAGTTATATCATACCTTGCTAAAAAGTGCAGCAGATAAAACTGCAAAACCCTTAACCTACATATATAATGTCTCCTTTATATCAGGAATCATGCTTCAAGCCTTAAAACACTCCATTATAATTACCCTGAATAAAATACCCTCTCCCAAAATTATCAAGAACTTTTAGGGGTATGTTTTTGCATTCCTCCCACTCCTCGACACTCCATGTCCAAGGTGGGCCATTACAACTGCTTTATCTGTATTGCCAGTCACTCCACTCTAACCCTGGACTAACAGTGATTTTTTGACAGGGTTGATGTAAATCCAAAGGACATCCTGGGGGATCAATGGTGTCCTACTTCTGTT
The DNA here is from genome assembly GCF_019279795.1 of Protopterus annectens. Classification (NCBI taxonomy): domain Eukaryota; kingdom Metazoa; phylum Chordata; order Ceratodontiformes; family Protopteridae; genus Protopterus; species Protopterus annectens. Next base: position 1,130,697,970 of record NC_056747.1, read on the forward strand.
GGGGGGAGGCCTACTTCTGGTTTCCCTTTCTTCCCACTTGTTACATGGTTGGGTTGTGGGGAGTGTCCAATGGGAGTGTGCGACATCTTGCCCCACCTCAACAGATGTTTAGCCATGCTCCCATCCTATCCACTCTTAGACTATGCCCTCCCAAGCACAAACTTCAGTCTCTGGTATGGATACTGAGTAGAATGCCCACATAACCACAGCCTACTACAGGATGGGCATTACCCCATCCCTCCCTGTCACTCTATCAGACAAGAAGAAGCAAATAGCAGGACTAGAACAGCAGATAACCTTCAGTGTGAACAAGTAAAACCCAAATGCAGAAGACAAATCCCAGTGGAAGTAAATGCTTGGCTCAAAAGGACTGCAATAAAACGTTTTAGTTCATCACAAAGCTTTCAGGCTGATGCCCTTCTTCAGTGTGTAACAAAATACAATGAAATCAACCCCTCCCTTTATACACATTCAAATTAAATCATATGACACAGCTTAATTATTGCACATAGTAAATTACCTTTTAATGAAAGATACAATTTTAAATACATACCATATATATATATATATATATATATATATATATATATATATATATATATATATATAACAAACAAAGCAGAATAAACTCATCTTTTTAAAACCATTTGCCTTTTCTTTTAAACCCATTTCAGGCTAACAGCTACATTAATACCTGGGTTAAATGTCTGCCTGAAGTCTCATTATCTATTCATACTCACTGAGCTCTCGTTTATTTATATCACCCCCTCATATTGTTATATACAACATTAACAACCCTAACCTTAAACTCTCGTTCCATCCCCTCATCCTCTATGTGTTTTTCAAGAGCATTAGTGGTCACTTTTCTTTTAATATTAGATTTGTATTCTAGTATACAATCTTTTATTCTTTGCATTGACTTACTAATATAAAATGCACAACATTTTGTGCAAGTAGCTAAATATACCACATTATTTGTATTACAAGTTGCAAATACTCTAAAATTATACTTTTTTAGTTATATGATGAAAGAACTCATTATTTTATAAAATATCTTTACAGCAGCCACAAATAAAGTGTAGAAAAATGCCTGTTTTTTAATTGGCTTATTCTCCATTTGTTTTTCATTTCTTTATACACAAACACTTTTTTCAAATTTGAACATTTCCTGCATGCAAAACTGGGTCTATCTCCTATGATTTGTCTAATCTCAGGCATCACTGAAAGCATTTCCCAGTTCTGTGATATAATATTTTTAACTTCATTAGTTTGTCTATTGTATGTTATTATATAATGCAAGTACTCATTTCTAGTACCTCCATTTTCATCTCCTGAACTCAAAGTATTCTCTGAAAAATAAGATCTAGTTTTATTCTGTCTTTCTTTCATAATGTCCAGTTTTGATATTTCTAAACATCTTTCATCATATCCTCTTTCCTTAAAGTCATTTAACATAGCCATTATTTGTTCTTCACATCTACTATCATCAGTATTTAAACAACTGGCTAGTCAGAGCTGATTTTTTAACTGTTTGTGTCTTTCGGCTTTTCCCAGTTAGGGGTCGCCACAGCGGAACTCCGATCCGCTAATGATTGGCAGTTGATTTTTACGTACTGGCTTGCCAGGCTTGACACACAATCTTCAACGAAGGTACACCCATTCATGCATGTCTCCATGCAGAAGACGCTCTAGCTGAGAATCGAACCGGACAGCGTCTTACTGTGAGGCGACAATGCTACCGCAGCACCACCATTACCCCTTCAAAAATCAGTGGCTACACCCACAGATGTTACCTGTTCTAAAAAATAAAGTTATCCATGCTAAGGAGCCATTTATGATGATTGCTGTCTGTACTTTTCCTATCTTTTTTCCCATCCCATATGTGAAAACAAGCTTCTCTGCTTTCAGTAAACATTAACTTTTAGCCAAAAGAAAAAGTATACTGTCTGCCTTTAAATAAATAAACTAAATTTTGCACTGATATATTACAAATGTTCTAAGGTTGCTGGAGCAGCAACTACTTGCATAACTTATTCACTTCACACATGTTCAAACTACATTTATTTTTCACTGAACTGTGCTGCCACTCAACCTTCAAATGTTAATTACAATTAACTCTGTACATTTTTTTCAGCACACAGTATTCATACCTTTCATGTTTAAATGCTTGCACCTGCAGAGTGCTCATCCCTGAATAAAGGTAGTTGGCAATGAACAAAAACTAACAACTTTGCAAATGCATGGAAAAATATAGATTTTACTCTGACCTCTCAGACTTTTTGTCTATCATTGAAAATGTGTGCTAATCCAAAAAGTAGCTAATGACTTTGCATATGCAAGAAAAAAATGGCATTCTCTATTGCTTTCATTATTTTGTCTTGTTTTTAAGACCTATTTGCTTAAAAAGCCCTTATCTATTGCTTAAACCAAGGACAGTAATCTAGACATCCACCTCTACAAAAACAGGGAAATGTTTATCTTAATTGTGCATATAATATGATTAATACTCTCTTTTACATCCTCAACCCTAGCAGTCCTAGTTGTCAACATTATATTAAATTTAACCTGCTTCTTTCCAGCCTTTCTTACCTTGTTGCAATGTAAAGCCTGGGCATATTCTAACTAAGAAAAAGTACTTTCTTACTTGAATAGCTTTAACATATATAACGGATACTGATTATACTCTGTGACCCTACATTTAAAGTACCCCAATTGCACACTATACAAAGCTGTTTTACAATATAGCATGCACTTTACATCATGAAATGTTATGCAAATGTTAAAAATAATAAATTTGCTTGCAGCTAATTCTTCAGTCCCTTCAGTGTCCTTCTAAATATTAAGGACATAAAGTGGGGTATATACTTTACAGTCCACCCACCAGTTTAACGCAGTCAGCAAAACTCTAGTCTTTTAAAGCCACTTCTTCTTGCAAAGCCACATTTCACAGGTCTAATCCTGTATCTTATGGGATTGATACTTTATAGCATCCCACTTATTGACTAATTTCATAATGCCCTGGTCTTCCTCCCATTGATATCCATCTTTCAAACACAGTTTCTGTTTCATATTACTCAGGATTTTTTTCTAGTCAGTTTCTGGGCTTTTTTGCCAGTCAATCATTTTCCTTTGGAACAATGGAAATGGTTTCACTGGCAGAGTGTCTCTATGAGCTTTGCTACTGTCAGATGAATGAGTGGGAGAGTTCCCCTCTGTTTGCTAGCCCTCTCTTTGTTTGCTAAACTTTTTTTTATAATTTCCTCCTTTGCCTGTTCTGCATCCAAGATATCTTTGATTCTCTAGAAAAAATATTCAGAAGATGGCTGGATACAGTAGCTTGAATCATACAGCTGCCTCCTGACATTACAGATTGCTGAGATAAACTTTCTTCTCTTCTACCTGGTGCATAATGAATAATACTTTTCCACAAATACAGGTCCCTTGTGCTACAGTTTTGTCAGGAGCAGCTCTTTCTGCTGGTATGATTGTGTATTTACTAATATAGATCTCATCTGCTTTCTCATAGCTAGATTTGGAGTATACACACATGATGTGATGTCTCAGTTAACACATCTTGCTATGGAACACAGGTGCAGTTGTTTATTTCTACTTTCCTTCCAATGTCTCTGGTACAGCAGAAAATCTTCTATATGTTCTATATTCTAACTATACTATTTTTTTGAAACAGTTGTTCTTGAGAAGTCTCATGCTCAGACAGTTTTTCTTCATTTCAGTCTCTGATTTTTGTAGTTTTAAAAGCAGTGCATTTCATTTATCTATTTCCTATAAATGACTGGAAACCATCACCTGTATGAAAGCTGAAACTTGAACTGCTTTTTGTTGAACAGCTACAAAATTTTTGCTAGTCAGATTTTTCCTCTCATTTTCTGGTTGATTTTCTCTTACTTTCTCCAACTTGATCTTTAGTAGTATCCAAGCAGTGTAGGTACTATACTAGCCAGTAACTGAATTTTACCCAGAGTAATAGTTTTTTTCACATTGAGAGAACTCTAATCAATCTTTTGATTAGTGTGTGCCATTTTAGAAGTTGCCCATTCAAAATTATCTTTCATACACACACACACACACACACACACACACACACACACACACACACACACATACACACACACACTCTGTATTTTAGATAAAGAGCTACTGATACCTCTCTAATGGTAGCACCCCTTTCCTGCTTTCACTGTACATGCTGCCACCAGCCAGACCAGTCTGACTTCAATGTTTCACTAACTGTACACTCTTTCAATGAGCCAACCAATAAATTAACTTATAATAACTTATGGAGAAAATATTTTTTCAAAAGGGTAGATGTCAACAGTCACACAAATACTGTGTGAATAAAATTATAAACTTATGAATAAAGTACCAGCCACAATCATCTGTAAGTTAACAAACAAAATATGTTACTTAATACAAAGTCAGAGAAAGTAATAGAATAGAACTATTAAATATGCAAGTAAGTAATTGCACAAAGAAGAATAAAGAAGAATAAAATAAAAATATTAAACAACTAGCTGACAACAGAAAAACTCTAGCTGCATCTAAATATTCTTTGGGGAATTCAATAAAGCTAACATGGCCATTTTTTCCATGTGCACATTGCTGAGCAATTCAAACACTGGCACAGCGAGTTTAAAATTCAGTAAACTCTGTGTAGTAGCACGCAATCACGCTCACACACTCGCAATTACAGAAACTTTCCTGGAATGCAAATTTCAGCGTAAGTAGCTGAAATGTATGCAAATGAAGAGAAATAACATGGTGGAGTGATTCAACAACCTTAAGTATTACCGTGTAGACTCTGTGGCCGTGTTGGTAGTGTACACGGAAAATGTCCACATACAGGAGTCTACACAGAAGCAAGGGCATGTGAAAGTCCAGAAATATGGACAGAATTTCCATGAAAAGGTAACAACACACATATAATGGGTGAAATATACACTGTGGATGTCTGAAAGCATCAGGGGTGTGTGCCAGATTGCTATAAATTTAAATGTATTTTTTTATTTCATGTTTGCGCAGTGCACTGCTTGCCACAAAAGGTTTTAAATATGACTACCAGAAATGTCTTATGACAGAGGAGTATAATGTACTGTCAACATAGGTAAAGTAATACCTTGCCTTGTGTCTTTAAAGTTATGCTCCCGCGCTGTTGGCCCAGCCTACATGGCTACTAACTGTGTAGATTCCAGGCTGTTAGCATGGTTATTATGCAACTTGAGTGGAAAAATGAGTGGATTTGTTGAATCACAAAAAGCAAGAACCGTGTAGGGATGTTCACTTTGTGTAGGCTCCTAAATGCTGTTTATGTTTCCAATGGATGTCTATGACATCAGGGGGCGTGTCAGGTCACTTTGTTTTTGTTTTTGTGTAATGCACGTGTTTGCTGCAAATGGTTTTGGTGATGCATATCTTCTTTGAGCAACCAGACCACCCCTCACATCAGACATTAGCTATACATCCAAAAATAGAAACCAGATGCTTTCAATTAATATTGCTTAACACCGCTGGGCATAGTGCAAACCAGGTAAGCAGGGCTGAGCTCTGCTAATAGCCTCAAGTGATGGGAATTTGCGTAAGTACTCCTGTGGTGACAAGTGTTAAGTATTGGACTGGAGTGCAGATGGTCCTGAGTTCTGCTACTGGGTATGGCAACTTTTCTCATACTGTTCAGACATTGCAGCTTATACACAAAGTGTAACTTGCAGTAATTAGCATTTTTTGTACATGTCATGACAACAGGGATGAAAATACAAAATTTTGACATGGCTTACCTTCGTTATACACAGCTGCGGTCTGCTGCATGATGGTGCACATAGTGCACTACTGCGCACAAAGTAGGGCCTTTAAATCTTGTTAATTATATCCTACACTGGTGAACTGCATCTTAATTAGCCAATCCCACATGGTGAACCTACTCAAGAAATGTATAAAGTATGCATACGGCCTACATTTTGATTTTCCCTCGACACTTCAAGACCATTGGAGTAAAGGCTTGGAAATTTTAACTGAAATAATGCTACAGGCTGCTGTAGCTATTCTACATCTGCATTTGCTAGAGGCTGAAGTCAGTGCTGCTGCTGACAATAAGCCTAGGCCAAGAAGGAGAAGAGTGTTCAGGCCCAGGGTAACTTACCATGTGCTACATGAGATGGAGATTGTAGAGCACTACAGGGTGGACAGGGACATATTACAAGAACTCTGTGAGCTCTGCTGCCCTCAACCCAGAGCAGAGCCAACTGAGGGGAACCCATCCCAGTATAAACTAAGGTATGTGTAGCCCTTAGGATATTAGCTACAGGTACTTTTCGAAGACCAACTGGGGACTTGATGGGGGTGTTACAGGCTTCACCATCCAGAATACCCCACCAGTTCCTGGATGCTATGCTTCTACATGCCAGTGAGCACATAACTTTTCCCTTTTTCCCTGAGGAGAGGGCCAGAAATATGCAATGGTTCTACCATGTAATATACTACCCTAAAGTACTGGGTGCCATAGATTGCACTCATGTACACATCAAGGCACCACCTGGTGAGCAGTGTAGAATCAACATTAACCACAAGGGATATGACTCCATCAACTGCTAAGTCGTGTGCAATGCTTAGGGGATTATCTTGACTGTGTGTGCTGGCAACCCTGGCAGTTATCCTGAATCCCATACCTGGCACACATTACAGTTGTACCAGATGTTTGCTAGAGGGGACATCCCACGGGCCATTTTCTGGGGGATGCTGGCTATGCCCTGGAACCATGGATGATGACACCCATCAGAACTGCACACACCCACAGAAGAATGCCATAATGAGGCACATGCACAAACTAGGAACATCACAGAGTGCATGTTTGGGCTTCTGAAGTCACTAATCTAGTGCCTAGATATATCTGGTGAAAACTAGCCAAATACTGCATGCGTATGTACACAAATATTCACAATATGTGCTATGCTCCACAATTTGATCCTGCAGAAACAGCTGCATCAGGATCAGCAAGGGGAAGGGACACACATCCCCCCACCAACATCTAAATCACTACAGTCACAGGAGGACTCAGAGGAGGACCTCCCAGCTACTGTCCGTGTAGGCAGACATAGTTGTGCTCAGTATGCACTTGCTTTGGCTAACACACAATGCATAGCACATTCATTGACCACTTAGGGACCTAGGGACGAATATGTTTCTCTTACTCAAATACATATATTAAAAATGATGCCAGGTAACTCACACAACCTGTACCTATCCATATATTGGCTGTGTACTGCTTGCATCAGACAGAGTCAGCCCTGAATTACAGTTGTGTCAACCGCTGCATTTGCAAAGTAGGCCCTTAACCTACACTGTATTCTTGTAGAGTATTATGACATAGCCTTTGTATCTATGAATGTGGTACAGTATACAAGTAAATAGTAGAGTATTTGTACAGAAATAAATTAACATGTGACTACATAGACTATTTTACTATTATGTGTCCATCTGTAATTACTAGGCCTCATGCACAAAACATTCATACGGTCCTACTGCAGCAGACTACTGGTACATCATTCAAGACAGAAGTTAGAAAGTGAGGCTACACATTGCAATGTCTAACTTCAGAATTATCTGTATCCTAACCCCCCCCAAACCAGGAGTGTCCCCTTGTAACTGGCATAACAGTAACTCATCTATGCTACCCCCAAACCTATGGTATATGGGTGTTTGTCACAGTTATTATCCCCCACATTTTCAAGACAATAATACAAATTTGATCATACACTGTGTGTGTTAGATAACTGATGTATAGCAGTGTACATTTTTTATGCAGGTGGCTGTGTGATGAATGATCCCAGTTCTGAAAAGCTGCTTCTCTGGCCAAAAGGACTAAGGCAGCCTTCCTGTCTGATGAAGCTGTAATGCTGTTGATGGTTCAAATCCTGATATAAGTAATAGTAAGTCTCAGATGTGAGCAATGCACATTGCAGTTAGGCACTGCTTACCTATGTGAAAATAGGTAAAAAGAAAAGGCAAGCACACATGCATGTACACTAAGTTAACCATAGTGCAAATATATATACATACACACACACACACACACACACACACACACACACACACACACACACACACACACACACACACACACACATACATATATGGGTCTACTTCAGATATTGAAATACCAGAATATCGAATCTCATTTCATCAAGACGAAAACAGTGAAACTTCACTTAATCGAATGGTTACATCATCAAAAACGACACCCAAGAGAGGAACTACTTGGCCACCATGGACAATTTTTATACATATATATATATATATATATATATATATATATATATATGCACACAAAGTAAATCAAACCCACCAAAGTGGGGGCTTCACCCCCCCATCCCCCCTAACTAAATATACTAACTCTGAGATCGCACTATAGTGGGAAAAATGTCAAATACCTCCATGGTGGCCAAGTAGTCCCTTTCCCTTTCCTGGGTATTGTTTTCGATGATGTAACCATTCAATGAGTTGAACTGAATGAGTTTTTATCAAGAGGGAAGGATTTTGAAGGAGAGAATAGTAATATTTTAGATTTTTTGGCATTTAGAGAGAGGTGGTTTTGAAGTATCTCGGTGGTAGAGAAGGCAGTTTGAGTCATTGTTTGGAGCTCAATGAGGTTAGAGGTGGAGCAGACTAAAGTTGAGTCGTCAGCATATTGTACGATTTTAGTGTTGGGTATGGCTGTGTGGAAATCATTGATAAATATGTTAAACAGCACTGGACCGAGTATGGATCCCTGGGGTACCCCAGTAGGGGTGGGAAGGAAGGTTGAGGTGCCTTTTCCCCATTTCACAGCTTGAGATCTGTCAGAGAAGTAGCTTGAGAACTAGGCTAAGGTATTCTGAGAGAGATTAAGGTTAGAAAGATGGCTCAGGAGATGGGTGTGGGAGATAGTATCAAATGCTTTGGAGAAATCTAGTAGAACTGTTGATACTATTTTTCCAGAATCATGGGCACGGTTTACTGTATCTAGGAAAGAGAGAAGGGCAGTGATTGTGCTATGGCCAGGTCGGAAACCATGTTGGGTTGGAGTGATTAGTTGGTGTTTGGTTAGGAAAGGCATAAGCTGAAAGTGGATGCATTTTTCCAGATGTTTTGAGATTAGGGAGAGGATGGCTATAGGGTAGTTAGAGATACTATTGTTTTTGCCTCCTTTGTGGAGAGGTAGAATAAAGGCTGTATGCCACAGTTTAGGCACATAGGATTCTTGTATGGATCTATTGATCAGGATGCTGATGGGGAGAGCGATTCCATCTGCGGCGATTTTTAGGAAGAGAGATGGGATATTGTCAGGGGCAGTGGAGCATGTTTTTAGTTTAGAGAGCAATTTTTTTCATGTAGAAGGTTGAGCTGGGTTTAGGTTCAAATAAAGGAAGAGGATTGGGGTAGTGGGTAGTGTAGAGGCTGTGGAAATGGGATGAGTTGAGGGGAAGGGTTGCTGTTTGGGAAGGTCTTGGTCAGTTCTGCTATGGAATTGGTAAAGAAGGAGTTGAATAGAGGGGCTATTTCTGGATCAGATATACTGGTGTCAGGGCAGGGATTGTTTTTAGTACCTGGGTTTAGAAGTGAGTTAATGGAATTCCAGAATTGTTGAGGGGTTCTGGAAGGGTTAGACTGGAGTTTGATATAGTAGGATTTTTTGTCTCTGATAATTTGTTTTTTAGGAAGGTTGCGGAGTTGTTTATATTTAAGAAGAGTTTCTGGTTGCTTAATTTGATGGTATAATTTCCAGGATTTATCTCTTTGTTGCATGAGTCTTTTGGTATCTTTTGTTAGCCATGGGGCGGTATTGGTTTTTATACTTTATGTTCTTGGTGGAGCTAGGGAGTTGAGGGCATTTAGGAAGGTTGAGTTAAAAAGCTCTATGGCATTGTCTAGAGGAAGAGTTTTTAAAGAGTTCCAGTTTGTTTGTTTTAGGGAGTTAGAGAAAGTTGTGGGGATGAAGTTTGTAAGGTTACGTGTTTGAATAAAGTGGTGTAGGTGAGGAGAGGAATGGGTTGCATGGTGGATGAAAGCTGGCAGGTGGTCCCCTACAGAGTCAGGTAGGATGCCTGAGTTTGGGATTTTATTTGGATGGGTGACTAGGATCCATTCTAGAGTGGCACCTGTGGGGTTTGTTTTGTTTTGTTGGGTCTTGTAATGGAGTTGGTTAGTTGGGTAAAGTTGAATAGCTTGATGGATAAGGTTGGATTAGAGGTATTAATTTTATTCCAATCTATATTTACATCGCCTAGTATGAAGGTCTCTAGCTTCAAATTGGTTGAGGCCCATAGGAGAATTTCTTCAAGTGTTGTGGTATTGCTTCCAGGGGGGATGTAAAGGGCCATGATACAAATGCTTTTATGGTTATTCATTTTAGTAAGCCTACTATTAGTTCTGCATTACTGAACTGAGGAATAGGATTAGGGTAGGGAGTAATAGAGAGTATGTTAGAGTAGATTAAGGCTACCCCTCCACATTTTCTATTTAAGCAGTCATGTCTGAGGGCTTGGAATCCAGGGGGTAGGATTTCAGAATCAGAGATGTGGGGTTTTAGCCATGTTTCTGAAATGGTTACAATGTCAGGTAGGTTGTGGTTTAACCACGCATGAAAGTTGGCTATTTTATTTTTTAGAGTCTGGGCATTGATGGTGAATGGTTTGACGTATTTATGGTTGGTCATATTGTTTATGACTGGTTGATTGACATTAGAGGGAGTATTGGGTCCAGGGTTGGGGTGTATATCCCCTGCTAAGCAGAGGTAGTCAAAGAAAGATGGTAGTAGTAGATTCAATTTTGTCTTTAATTGTTGTGGAGAGTGAAATATTAGTTTAGGTATATGATGTTTTATTGAAGGGGTAAAATTTTTACTCTGAAGTAGTGGAGTGGGTTGGGCTGAACTAAGGAGGTGGATATGGTGTGGAAGTGTGTTTCTGTGGGATAAGGATGGAGGTTGGGAATGGGGGTGTAGGACAGAAAGGAGGGGGGAGTTGGTTATAGGAGTAGGAGGTAGCATAATATAATGGGAGTAAGAATAATAGGCTGATGGATGGGATGAGAAGAGTTTGTGATAGTAAAGAGGGCATGGTAGAGAGTGTATATGTATATTAGCAGTATGTAGGATGTTAGGAAGTTTGTATGAGTGTGTAGTAGGAGTGGGTTAGATGTGGATAGAGACTTTGAGGGGTGTGATTGGAGTGGTTATAATTGTCAGGTGGAGATAAGAGGGGAGGGAATAAAGTACGGAGAAGACTGGTTGGATGGGATGGGAAGGGGTTAGAGGTTGAAATAAAAGTAGGAGTAGTGGGGGCAGGTAGGAATTGGGGGCAGGGTAGGGGAGCGGAGTGAGCCCAAAGGGCAAATGAGGCGGGAAGAGCCGGGAGAAGGTGGCTGGCGAAAACCAATCAGTGAGCTGTAGCTGGAACGAGGAAGCTTGGAGGGACTACAGGAAAAGAACAGCAGAGGTGAGTCTAGGCTGTGGAAAATGGGAAATGAAAATAAAATAGTATTCTCTAGTCAGAGCAGGCTGGCAAGGTAAGTATCTTCTGAGAGAAGGGGGTCTGCTCTGGAGAAAACACAAGTTCGGCAGAGTATAACTTTTACATTAAAATATATGAATTACAGCTTGGTGAGACCAGAATGGCCAAGTAAAGTGGGTAAAGAAGGGGAATTAAGGGAAATTAAAGGACCGCTGTAGGCTGCTTAGCAAGCACGGGGAAAGCACAAACACTACTGTAATGTAAGCACTAAAAGCAGTTGTAGTGAAAAATTCCAGTACATACACTTCAATTAAGTCTTGTGGAGGCTGTTACAAGCACTTCAGGAGTCCAGGTTTGGATGTGCTTATAGGGGATGTTTCTTTGACGAAGTAGAATGGGATGAGAAGCACTCAGAGGGTTGAATGCAGCACGAACAACTGTAGGGAAGAGAGCAGAACAAAATAATATTAGTTGAGCAGGGGAAGAAGAATACACACAGTGAGGTGTAGCAGAGTGAAGCAGGGAGAGTAGGGAAAGTATGGAAGAGAGGAAGCAGAGGCTTAACAAGACAACATATCTATGTCAGTAAGTCAGTATCTATTCCAACTAATACAGATATACAGGGTTACTAAAAACAATGCTGAAACACAGAAAATGCAGGATAATACTGGGGGTTACAGCATAAACGACCAGGGAAAAAAACAGTTTGTGTATTGCTTCTAATCCCCAAGCACAAACAGCAAATGAGTTTAAATGCATTGATTAATAAGGCTTATAGCATAAGGAACAAAAAAAACAAAACTGACTGTGTACAGATTCTAAATACCAGTGCACATGCGTGTACACTTAGTTAACCATACTATGTTGGTACTATGTATATGGTACACCATACTGTTCTGACATTTCTACAGTGTCTGAAGTTTTAAATGGAGATTGCAATACAGTGACAATCAGGAAACATACCCTTTCTATCACTGTAGTGCGATCTTGGAGTACTTATATATAATTAGCAGGGGTTGTGGGGGGTGCATGGGGGCTTGCCCCTCTGCAAAAGTGTTTGAGGCTATGCTGCTTTGCTCTTGTTTGCTTTTATATGTCATTTTGGTGTTGTGTGTTTCTGGATAGCGATGTTTCATTGTACTGGTCTTTCAGACATTTGTCTCGTTTATTTGAAATTCGGTGGAGTGGAATTTTGGCGATGTAACTAGGACCCATATACAAATAAATAAATAAATATATGTGTATACATACATATATATATATATATATATATATATATATATATATATATAGTGCCCTACGTACCTCTCAAGCTCTTAGAGCAAGAAATCAGGATGAGACCACAAATAATGGGAGGACAAAGGCCCAAAAATAGGGACACCTTTTGAATATTGCTCTTACAAACTTAAGATAGGTGATAGAATAGCATGAATTTTCTGAAGGATCTAACTTCTGAAATTCAGATGTCTGGCATTATTTTCTGACCATTTTCAATGATTTGCCATTGATTTTCCAGAAACCACAATATTGTCAAAAACAGATCATAAATATGAGTCTAACATCTGGATATTATGCGAAAAATTGGACAGTTGAGATGTATGGTGGCTATCATTCTCAGACTCCATGTCTCCCCTAAGACTACATGTGGAAACATTGCAAATTGAGGGCACAATATAAGTATATGTACATATATTGACAAGCCATCCATTTGTTTCTTCACCAGCAACACCACCAACAATCACAACAACCTGGAGTCACCTTGATTTTTTCACACATATGTCAACCACTGTAGAAGTTGTAATATATAATGTTGTGTTCTCTGTCATGTACAGGGTCAATCGATGGTACTCACAGGCTTGATCATCCAAACGCAAACAGACAAATATGCTCAATAAGGGTATTGTTGTTACACAGTTAGCCTACTATATAGTATTCATTTGCTAGGCTAGTAGCCTCAGATGACACTACAAAGCAATGTAACTATGCAGTCCTCCCAAGCTGTTGTTCAACACATGGCTTGGTTATATCAACTAGTATAAGTTCACCTGCAGTCCTATGTAAATCAGACTTGTGCTGTGGCCCATGCATTAAGTAGTGTAATCTATAGTCCATAAACATAGATAGGTAGGGGGTCTAATCTCACTGTAGTCAACTGTGTGTGTGTGTGTGTGTGTGTGTGTGTGTGTGTGTGTATAAACAAACTGGAAGTGTGTATCAAAATCCAGCTTCACAAATGGCATAACATCCAGTTGAGGCAGGCCCCCAAACTCTTGTCCCCCACATGGTCTGCTGATGTCATCTACCATAAGATCACCTGTAGTCCTATTAAAATCATACATGTTCTGTGGCACTTGTGTTAAGTCCTCTGATCTGTAGTATGTAAACCTAGATAGATAGGGGTTCTATCTCCACTGTAGTCAACTTGGTGTTTTTGTGTGTGTGTGTGTGTGTGCATGTGTTTGTGTGTGTCTCCATAACGAACTGTGTGTGTACCCCACACTGACTTCTCAAATGGCATGATTTTACACTGTTTTGGTGCTTGCACAGACATCCATTCAAGGCAGGCCTTCAAACTCTTGTCCTCCACATGGCCTGCTGTTGTCATCTATCATATGATCACCTGCAGTCCTTTTAAAATCAGACTTGTGCTGTGGTGCATGCATTAAGTACTGTTATCTGTAGTCTATAAACGTAGATTGGTAGTGGTTTTATTCTCACTGCAGTCAACTGTGTGTGAGCTGTTGGTAGATTTTACATGGAGGATTTATAGCAGCCTAAGAGATGCTGTCCTCTTGTTTTCAACAGACATTGCTGATGTCATCAGCAATATCAGATTACTGGATATGTATACATCGCAACAGACCATGGTCACACATTGGCCTGACAGGCAGGTAGATGTCTTCTCATCCTATATAAGACAAACAACAGTAACATCCCTAATATTGTATGCACAAACATCATATTTGCAATGGCGATGGACAGGTTGACATTTTAGATCACATAGGAGTACCCGTGGACTATGCTTTTTGCAGATGATATTGTGATCTGTATTGAGAACAGGGAACAGGTTTATGAGACCCTGGGGAGGTGAAGATGTGCTCTACAGAGAATAGGAATGAAGGTCAACAGGACTAAGACAGACTATATGTGTGTGAATAAGAGGGAGGATAGAGGAATGGTTAGGATGCAGGGAGTACAGTTAGCAAAGGGATATGATGTGAAATACTTTGGATCAACCATTCAGAGTAATGGTGAGTGTGGAAGGCAGGCAAAGAAGAGAAAGCATGCAGGGTGGAGTGGGTGGAGAACAGTGTCAGGAGTGAGTTTTGACAGACAGGTACCAATAAGACTGAAAGGGAAGAGTGACAAGATGGTTGTGAGTCCAGCTATGTCATTTGGGTTGCAGATGGTGCCACTGACAAAAAGACTGGAGCCATAACAGGTGTTGGCAGAGTCCCAGATGTTATGATTTGCATTGTGTGTGCTGAGGATGAACAGGAGTATTAGCCACATATGACAGTGTCAGCTCATGTTGTATGGTTTAGAGACAAAGACAGAGTGGTGAGATTGTGTTGGTTTAGACATGTGAAGAGGAGTGATGCTGGGTCTATTGGGAGAAGGATGCTAATGATGGAGGTGCCAGGTAAGAAGAATATAGGAAGGCCTAAGATAAGGTTTATGGATGTGGTGACAGAGGACATGCAGGTGGCTACTGTGACACAGCAAGATGCAGAGGATGGGTAGAAATGGAAGCAGATGATATGCAGTGGCAAGCCCTAATGGTACTATCCAAAAGAAAAGGAAGAAGATGATGACATCTGTGTTTGGAGACATCTCATCTGTACACTTGTGGTAGGAGTGTACAGTAGGAGTATGTATTTGAAGGTTAATGTGTCTGGACTCAGTTTGGGCTTTAACAGTGTGTCTTTTTATTACCTTATCTGGATTGTGTGCACAGGCTGTAACACGTTGCCCTCATACATGAAGAAATGTCAATACACTTGCTTTCAAATAAAAATGGCTGACACTATGTGGCAGAGCAGATCTAGCTGTCAGAACCTCTGTTGCATAACAAGCATAATTTACTGACTTACCTACCAATAACAGAGGTGTTGATCTACCTTATAAAGGATCTCATAATGTACACCCCATAGATTAGTCACCTGAAAATAGCAGTCACGTCATACATATCCCTCCATTTTGCATTCTCTATGCAGATATCAGGTTCAAACCTTCTATTATCACCTATCATTTCTCCTCCACTTCCCCTGCTAGCATAGTTGACATGGGTTTTTGACTCCGTGCATATAATGCTTTATGTGCACTGAATAGCCTATATCTCCTACATTACTGAAGAATAAATTTCAAAAGATCCATCTATAGTAGGAATCTGGAATCAGTGCTCTCTTGCTTCAAGAAGGGTAACACTAAGCAGGTTGTCTGCTCACACACCTTGACTCTTACTCATAATATGCACCCAATACAAACCATCATGAGTACAGGTACTCCCCACAAAACAACATAAACAGCATACACATTCTAAACACAATCAGGCTCCAGACAAGACACATAAGAAATATCATCACTACAGCCTCACCATAGAAGGCTGCAGGTTGTCAAAACATTTTCAGATGGTATTGGAATGTCATTAGGTCTTGATAAATGTGCAAAAGCAACATTTGAAAAAGGAAAACTGCAGCACCAGGAAAACATCAGTTTGGGACAAGAATGTGATATAAAAGAACTTGAGCAAGAGGGAGTGTATGAATACTTGGGAATTGATGAAGGATCAGCAATAAAACATGAACAAATGCAAATAAAGTTCAGTAAGGGGTACTTTAGAAGACTTAAATTAATCATGAAAACAGCATTGACATCTAGGAACAAGGTCCAAGCCATAAATCAATTTGCTCTTCCTGTCCTAACTTATAGTTTTGGAGTGATTGACTGGCCACAAAAAGTGTTGGATAGATTGTATATTAAAATAAGAAGGATGCTTCATACTCACCAAATGATTTATAAAAATGAGTGTATGACAAGATTATATATTCCCCGTTCCGAAGGAGGGATGGGCCTCCTTGAAATTGATTACATGTATAGATCTGCAATCGTGAGACTCCACACATATCTACTGACCTCACATGATCCAAATGTAGTGAACATTTTGAAACATGAGGAGAATAAATTTCAGATGACATCTCTGCTTAATTTAGCAGAAGCATATCAATGTCAAGCAGGAATGGAAATCAAACCAGAAGTAGATAAAAACCAGGCAGCAACTGAATGTGCCAAAAAGCAGAAATAAAGAATATAAGGTGAAGGACCAGATGAGAAGGCAAGAAATGTGGAAAATGCATAAATATAGTTGCAAGTATAGAAAACTTCTGGAAGAGTCTCATGTTGATCAAGAACAAATGCAGGAATGGTTAAGGAGAGGTGAATTCACATCAAGAAATGAAAGGTTAATATTGGCAGCCCAAGATAGTGGGCTACATAATTTACAAAGTCCATTGACAATGTGGGAGAAACAGACATATGTAGGTTTTGTAAAACCAAATTGGAAACAGTCACACACCTTGTTGCTGGTTGCGATGCACTAATGGTAGAGAGACTGTATGCTAAAAGGCATAATAATGTAGCGAGACTGTTACACTGGAGATTGTGCAAACATTATGGTATCAAAGTGGCAGAAAAACGCTGGAAACATGAGCCACAAAGAATCATAGAAAATGATAAAGTTTATATCACATGGGATCACCCAATACCAACAGTTCAAAAGATAGATGCTAGAAAACCGGATATAGTGGTCCAAGAAAGGAATACAAAAGTAGGATTGATCATTGAAATCGCCACACCTAGTGACTACAGTGTCTTGCATACAGAGAAACTCAAAGTTATAAAATACCTTGATCTGCAAGCAGAAACAAGAGCCATGTGGAAGAAAGATACCCAGACAGTTCCAATAGTAGTAGGAGCAACTGGTCTTATAAAAAAGAATTTACAATCATATTAAGATATGTTACCAAGTCATTTAACACTGTACGAATTGCAGAAGGAGTCATTACTGGGCACATTGCGGGTGCTGCGAAGAGCACTTTTGGCTGACATCAAAGAGTGAAACAATACTAATTTCATGAACTTTAATCATACTTTGACTTAGGAATGGGGTCCATTCCCGTCATGGTATTAGAAACCCAAAGATTTGGAGAAATTAAAAACGACAGAAGTGCTTAAGGCAATGGGCATGTATCCCAAAGCTTTTCTTAATAGTTGACTTTATAGTGGGACTTACAGATGCCCCACTCTCCAGCTTAAACAAGGAGTTTAGTGTCAGCTGTGCGGCAGACGTACTCATCACAGCATACATGCAATCAAGTCTCCCAACAACAAATCCCACTCTTAATCCAGCATACTTCATGTTGGTATGCACAACTTGAGATGTGACTATATGAAATATATGAACACGGACATGACTGAGCTATCAAAATATGGGCTCCAGTCAGGTATGTCCCTATGTCTGAGCAGTATTATACCCTTGCCTAGGATGATACCACTATATAAAAAACAACAGATTCTCTGAACTTGCCTAAGTTTCTGGTGTCATTCTAAGGTGGTACAGTACCTCTCAGTGTGGGATGATATGGTGGACAGAGCATGCTGCTTTGTCAGACATAATCCATTTGACTGCACCATAATCCTTTTACTAGGCAAGGTCATAAAAGCAGAATAACCAATGTGAAAATGTACAACTCCAACAAAATAAGGGCCATGCTGCTAAACCCTAGGAGTTCACATCTTAAACCGCACTCTTCACACTGAAGATGTTGATGTCTGTGCAGTCACAGAAACCTAGTTCAAGGTTGCAGTAAGTACTTTGGTCTGGCAAGGCTACAATGTCTTCCAAAAATCCAGACTGTAAATGGAAGTTGTGTGAACCACAAGAAGTGTCGTATCCATTTACATTGAAGATTAGTACACTTCAAGACTGTTTAGAGAACATAACTATATGGAGTTATTCTATGTCCAACATACTGTGAATAAGAAACCCCTTCATGTTATCACCACTAATAGGTCACCATCCATAAACGCGAAAGGCCACATGGCCTATATATTATGAAATGAAACAATTAAAGTAGAAGAAAACAACCCAAGCAGGGATGAGTGAAAGTATTCATCCATTGATCAGGATATTTATAGGACAACAAACTCACTTGCACAATACTACCTGAAGTTTGTGAGCTGAAATTCCATGGAAGAAATAGTGCACCACCTCACACCATTACCTCATATTGAAGACCTGTACCTCAACCATATGAGTGAACAATGTAATGGCACATGGTAGTGCCTGCACTGTTAATCCAACTATAAGGTGGTAAGTTTCAAAGCAGATACAGCTACTGAACTCCCCAAAGGAGAAGTCAGGTTCACAAACATCATTCAAGGTTAACTACACCCTTCTAAGGGATGGTCTAAGCTACTTCCAAGACACAGTCTCCACAAAGGACATTGACAGCTATAGTAACTTACTCCCTGATGCTCTGTCTACACATCTACACAAATGTATACACACAGCTGTGCCTGATAGGCTCAAAGATCCTCTGAAAAAATACAAACTATACTGGTGGATGTCTGCCAATACTACATTATACAGTAAGAGGAAGAAGCTGCTGTTTACAAATATAACATTGAGAATCCAGGACTGGAAGGCCACTCTCCTTAGTGTATACATGCAAATAAGACACCTTGAAAAACACTCACAGAGCAACTATACTAATAATTTACACAGCAACATGTCCAGCAATACCATAAGGCTTTCTTCATGTACATCTGCAAACTGATATACTGATATACTTATATATATATATATATATATATATATATATATATAAAACTCAAATGTATTTGGATCTAATTGTGTATGATAGTGCATGCACTGACCCAATGTAGCTTCCAAACCTGCTAGCAAACATGTTTGGCTGAAAAGTGTCCTCCTACAATCACCAAACCTACTACAAACCATGTGCACAACATCACCTGCAAGCTGTGGTATCTACAATGAGAAAGTTATCACTGCCCTCTCTAAGACTAGGAGCACAGTCTCCATGGGACCAGATGGCATTCTGGCCTGTGTTCTTCATGTGCTCCAACAGTGAGCTACTCCCCTAGGCACCATATTCAACCACAGTGTGAATACTGCTATTGTCCACAGTGAATGGAATACATTGACCATTTTCCAACCACACAAGAGATGACTGGCAAAATACAAGTGTAATTAGAGAATCATAACTTTATGCAACCCCTGCCATAAGGCAATGGATATAATTTGCATGCAGCTCAGATATAAGGAAACAGCCGACCTCCAAACACTAGATGTGTTCCAGTTAGGTGTTCTCAAGGTATCTTGTGGCAGCAAAACCTGGTGGGTTTCAAGACTGTGACCAGAAGCATACACAAAGTCAAAGATGTGCACACATCCTATTGTAACTTGGCCAAGGCCTTCAACACAATCCAACATTTGTTCTCAGTGGGAAACTAACTAAGGTGAATATCAAATCCCATGTTATCAGTTGGTTTGCAAATGGGATCACAGATCAACAACATTCAATGACAGTGTGAGCCTTCACTTCAAGCAGCAGACATGTCACCTCCGTGGTAACTGTGTCACTGCTGTGGCCCTTCATGTTTGACATATATGTCTCAGAAGTCCTGAACAACACAGAGGGTCTGTGGCATTAATGACTCCTGACAAAGCCATGGGTGTTACAAGAATTGCACAGAAATGCATCGGCATACCCTGTGGTAATAACAAATGTTCCTGCTTATTATAAAATAACCAAGAATACACTATTCCCCAGTTCTGTATTGACAGACCTTGGAACACGTCAACTGCAACCTGGGTCTACTGTGGGGAGGTAGGCATTCTACATCTTGCATCTGAGTAGCAACAGCATTACATCAATAGCAATATATGTAGCAATCTCCTATACTCATCCCTAATCTGCCATATTAATGAATATAAATTCACCTTTTGGTATGTATTTTACCAGACACCTGCACCAATCTGACAGACCTCAAACATGTCTAAGTAATAAAACATCAGAGGGTCTCCAACATGTGTCTTCTGTGGGGAGACTGACTTAGCTGTTACCATGTGCAATATCATATAGATAGGTTTAAGGCAGATTATGTGTGCCTTACAGGGCTGTGGCCAAAATGGGATGAAAATGCTGCACATGTGTAAGTAATGTTGGATTTGAGTTACCTGTTCCAGGGACCTCAATGTATACTATGACATATATAGGACATGCCGGAGAGAGAGATACATCTCTCAAAGGTCATCTCTCCTCTGTAGTGGGCTTCAAATCAATGTCAAGCAGAGCACCTCCATTACCCAGTTGAAGGACAGGCTGGATGACTTGAAGTGAAAACATTATCTGCCATGGATCACTGCTGTTTCTCTCCTGGACATGAACGGTCCTTGCTAGACAAAACTTGTCCATGCATTGGATCTGCCTTTGAATATTATATTGTGGTGTAATGGCTATGCTTCTAAACGCTATCAGGTCACTGAACCTCGGAACCTATGGCAATGCACATGCAAAAAGGAACATTATACTGTATTACTGTTCTGATGAGATTTGTCTTCAGTGTTGACATACAGTCCGGAGCTCTGAATCTGATGGGATGACTCTGGACTTGCACCCATATGTCTGTACTAAACAATCCTTAATAATAAAGTTAGATGCATTAATGAGACACATTTAATTGTCTGACTTCACCGCCCTTACAAAAACATCCACTATAAAGTAGATAATTTATTATCTTAGCAACTTTCTAAATGGCTACATACAATCTAAATGACAGGTACAATTATCAGTTCAACAGCAGAAATGGAGGTAATAACATCATATTAATATAGATAATCACCCTGTGCATCAGACACATAGCTTTAGTGCCCCTGAATCCAAAAGATAGATGACAGAGATATGGCACAGTTATCATCACTTGCACACAGTGTTGTGTGGGGGTGCAGGAGGCCTAGGCTGACACAAAAGGCTGGTGAGTGTGTGGGTGAGTAAGCAAGGGAAGCAGGCAAGATAGACCATGTAAATGTTGAGTGTGTGTCTGTAAGTGCTATCAATGTGACATTAGTGTGTGAGTGTCTGCATGAACACAGCCAAGCTCAGTGCTAGCCCTACGTGTCTGTATGTCAAGACATCTGTGAGCCATGCATGGTAGAGCTGGCAGTTCATCATCTCTGCCCCCAAACATGAGAATTGTCTCTGCCAGGAGTTGCACTGGTATCTCCATGCCCAAGTTCAGATGCTGTGCTACTAATTGAAGGTGACTGATGTCTGCTGGATTTGCTCCCTTCACAGGAATGCCCAGGACCATGACCCTGTGGCCTGCTACATCTGGGTGTGGACAGCATACTCCCTGCTGGAGCAGTGGATGTGCTGCCACTATGGGAGCATGATCAGGCATGGCCACATTGGCTCTCAGCAGATGTAGTTGTTGACCTACACCCATGAGGCCGATGCTCCACCACCAGCAGATGTTCCATCACAGACAATGTGCATTCCATGACAGATAGATACACTGCTCTCCCTCACAGACACATCCCATTCCAAATTGTCATTCAACTGATCCTGGGAGTCAACAACACTGTGGAGGCAGTCACGAATGTCAGACTGTTCTGCATCCATAACCGTGAGCATTCTCCTGGAGTTCCTTTCTGAGCATGCCTGTGCCTCCATGCTGGCCCTAAACATATGTTTAGTGACATGTGATGAGACCCCAGCAACAGGTTGGGAAGGGACAGCAGGCCTCCTCCAAGCACCCCTATCAATTCACCTGTGTGGCACTTTACCAACAGTTTGGCTATGACCAACGTCAACAGTCAATGATGCTGCAATAGTAGCCACACTTCCCTGGTCAATGTCCTCACCCTTCAACTGTCCAATATCTGTGGCCTCAGTGGACTGAGTATGTGTAGGAAACTGCCTTTGTCTAATGATAATGAGGGGGGTCGCTGGATGTCAACCTCTGTGTCAGAATCAGCCTCTGCAACCCCTGGCTGTGCCTCACTTTGGCCACCATCATCATCAGAGTCTGACGAGACACTGACATCAGGTGGCATAGGGGACACAGAAGCAACTCCATGTTCAACTGTGATAAAAGTAGGGAAAAAAGGAATACATTAATACCTGCACTACTATGCTTCAATATATGTTAAGCAATTTACAATGCTGTCACTGTTACAGACATTCATACCTCTCAACCTCTTAGGGCAAGGAATGTGGACAATGCCATGAATAATGGGTGGACAAACACCCAAGAATAGGTATCATTGTGACATATTGCCCTTACAAACCTAGAAAGGTGATATAATAGCAGGTATTGCTTCACCATGACATTTATGATGGGTATGCAGTCTGAAAGTGAGATCTTTGTCATTATTTTATGTCTCCAGTCTTTAATGATCTGCCAGTAGTTTTCATCTCAATCACTATGATCTTAAATATGTGCCAGAGGTATGCGTCACACATCTGGACATTCTTCAAATATCTGGACAATTGACAAGTATGCAGACAGTACAGCAATCCATACAGCAGGCCGGAGATGACACTTTAGCAGGTATGTTGGGATATTTTTACATTACTGGCATAAATGTATTCTGCTTACCAGCTGCAGGATTCCTAGATCTGTGGATTACTGATGGTCCTGAAAAAAAGTAAAGAGAACAGCACCACATTTAACAGTATAACAGGGGGTAATACTTTTAATAATCTACATCTACAGTAACTGCAATGTTAACAAGAATGTGACTGACAACCTCTAAATGACCTTAAAACTGCAGCTACCTTAAATACCTCCACCAAAAAGGCAACCTGACACACATTAAAACTATACACACTATTATAGAATGAATGCAACAGTATTCTACTGATAATCTAAGAAAGCCTACCTGGAAGCTCCACCTGAGGTGCAGGAGTAGCATCCACATCCAGGACATACTGGCTGATGGACTGCTGGGAGCTTTCCTGTGTGGCAATGTTTGCCAGAAATTCTTTGGTGGTGGTGAGGGGTTGTTCTGCTGCAGGTCCACCACCTGTGGCCTATCACATGCCACTTCAGCAGCACGCCTCCTTGCAGCATGAATCATGTCCATGTCTCTGCGTCACACCTGCTCATAGTTGCAATTCTGTTGCCCAATTGCATTGATATATTGGACCAATTCATCCCACAGGGCCACATGTTGTGACATATTGGCTTGCCCTCTGGACAGCCGTACCGCATAATGTTGCCTTAATGCTTCAATTATGAGGTCATTCTCTGCCTCAGAAAACAGGGGCCTACACTGAGCAGGCATATTGTTTACTGAAAAACAACATAATGATAACAGATATCAGGATCGCATAAGTACAAATAAACAGTGTAAAGATAAGGCAGTACTGGAAGGCTCTCAGTATTCACCACTTGATTACAATTCAGAGATTCAACAGTGGTCAACAAATAAAATGGGGGCTACAAAATAAGGACAGTAGCATGACAAACATATCCTTGTTTGTGCCACAACAGATACACACGTATGCTCATACACCCAACACAACAACCCCCCCCCCCAACAAAAAAACAACAATATAACAGGCTAAGGGACAAATGTGCTAATCAAACAGTGTAATATTAAAAGTGCTCTCAAAGGACCTATCCATGAAACATGTGTGCATAGTTATGACACAGCATTAGACCTTTGGCCTACTCTACATCTTCTGTACCTATTAAATGGCTGGAAAACAAGGCCATGTCATGAGTGAAGTTCTAACAAATGCTTACTGATTTCCTTCACATCATTCCTAAGTACATTTCAACATATGCATTATTTAGGTAACAAAATGTATACATGCCTGATGGAGTACAATACTCCTCTGTTGAAATTTACTGTTTGAAAATAAATGTGTAACTGAGTTTGAATTCTGATACAATTCTCATCCATATTTTTTTATCTAGCTACACATTTGCCTTTTTATAACGGTGTACATTACTAATTGATTGCATCTGACCTAGTCTGTGCTTCGGAGATGCTAATTGCAGCATATACCACTGAAATGCATGCTAATCAACCAATCCTGTGGAGCTACTCAACAAGATATAAGACATCAATGTAGACACCATGCAGTGAGCCAATAGTGGGGTACAGATACAACATAAGCTCTGACAGATTGTTAGTAACAGAAACATTTTACATACATTTGTGTGGGCTACAGGCTGAAGCCAATGCTTCTGCTGCTGCCAATAGTCATAGACAGAGAGGGTGAAGACTTTGCAGGACA
The DNA here is from genome assembly GCF_019279795.1 of Protopterus annectens. NCBI lineage: Eukaryota > Metazoa > Chordata > Ceratodontiformes > Protopteridae > Protopterus > Protopterus annectens. The sequence goes on from NC_056747.1 coordinate 1,130,722,805, forward strand.
ACAACACAGTAGAAGAACTGTGGGACCTCTGGCAGCCTTGAGTTATATACAGAGTCAAACGCAGGGAACTCATCCCACTGAAATATAATGTATGTGTTGTTAGTATGTTAGCCACAGGTACTGTTAACAGACTACTAGGGGACATGCTTGGTGTTTCATATGCATCTGCACCAAGTATCTTCTGAACATTCCTGCATGCTATGCTACAACATGGCAGAGAGCACATATATTTTAACATAAGTTCTGAGGAGAGGATCACAAGTGTGCTACCACTGTAACATATATCGCACTACTCTCCAGTAATGTGTGCCATACATCGCAGTCTTGCACACAAGAGAACACCACCCGGGGAACAGGGTAGGGTCTACAGTAACCATAAGGTCTACCACTTGAACAACTGCCAAGTCATGTGTAATGTGACAGGAATCATGTGGAACATGTGTGCTGGCAACCCTTGCAGTTAGCACAACTTGGATATGTGCGCCATTCCCAACTGCACTAGATGTGTGCTATGGGGGAATATCTCCAAAGCTCACTTAGGTGTGGATGCATGCTATGCAGTGGAGTCATGGCTGGGGAAACCCATCAGACAGACACACACACACACACACACACAACACTGTAATGCGACACACCGTCCAACCGGTAATGCCATAGAGCATGTTTTTCAGCTACTACACTCACGGTGCCACTGCCTACATACCTCTGGTCAAGAGGGCACCATTAGAACCCACTAGCATGTCCCTCAATGCTCATAGTATGTGCTATGTTACCCAAGTTAATATAGTGGAAACAGCTGCAGCATGATCATCAAGGGGGCAGAGAATACATCCTACCAATAATACCAAGGCCACCAGAGCCACAGGCCAATGATGACTCATAGCAGGAACCAGCAGCTGGTGTGGTTGCAGGCAGATATAGCCATGCTCAGTAAATACTTGCACTGGTTATGAGACAAGCCACAGCACACTGACTCAACACCTAGGAGGCTAAAACCATCCTCCGACATCACTATACATCTGTACTAGGCATGCATTAGAGCTAATAGTTCTCAACCATAACTAAATCATACAACATACAACAGGCAGGATGCCATACATGTAGGGTAACCAGATCAACACAGTCTTGTTAGTGCCATAGCAGACAGACATCTTTGCTCACCCCTACCCCCAAAAGAACAGTCAATGCTTGCTTGTGACATCCAACCTTTCTTTAGTTGGCAGCCACATACCATATTATTCCCAGTTAATATCTTTTGACATTGTAAATGCAATGATATTGAATTGTGTACACATTGTATGTCCCAGACTACTTGACAGATAACTGATGAATGACCACGGAACACAGACATGTAAAATAGTGCTTTATATTTGCAAGCAAACATCATAACAGGGTGTGCGCAATCAGTAAGTGCAGTACTGCAAAAGTGAAACATTTCACTAGATGTACAGGTAACATGTAATATTTTATTATGACTGTACATTATTTTTGATGTGATTGTGTGCTGCACATCCCTTTTAACTGTACAGATTTTCACAGAAAAAAATGAGGGTTATGCTACTCAGCACTAGAAGTCGAAATCTCAAAATGCACTCGCTCGAAGCACTCCTTAAAAATGGAGAACATTGACATCTGTGCAGTGACCGAGACCTGGTTCAAGGCTCCAGAGAGCACTCCAGCACTACTGGACTATAATTCATACAACACCTTTCGGCCCCTAAATCTGGACCGAAGCAATTAAGGCGGTGGTGTCTCCATATTCATAAAGAATATGCATGCCTCCAGACTAGTAGCCCAACATAACGCATCAGAGATACTTCAGGTACAACTAACACTGGGTAAAACTGCAATCCAGGTTGTAGCCTGCTATAGATCCCTCACCATGTCCCAAGACTCCCACTCCACAATCCTAAACACCCTGAAAAATATTAGGGTACAACCTAATACCCTTATACTGGGAGACTTTAACTACTCCTCCATTAACTGGGAAAATTACTCATGTACCAACACACTTCCTCAACGTTTTCTGGAATTCATTAATTCCAACGCCCTGGATCAACTCATTCTTACCCCCACCAGGGATAGAAACATCCTTGGCCTGGTCATTACTAACATGGGCGACCGTTGCTCTACACCAGTAATCAACTCCTCCCTGTTCAGATCTGACCACAAGCTAATCACCATGGATATCCACATCCCACCCTCACCCCCCCAAAGGAAACCACTGTAAAAAACTTCTCCAAAGCCAGTTTTGTGCTTTTAAAAACAGAGGTGGCTAACTTTAAGACACCCATGCAAATGGAAAATAGGTGCATGACTGCTGAATCATACACCAATGCACTGTAGGAGCACATACACAAGTGCATGGAACGGGCCATACCAAATAGAACCAAAAATGCTCTCCTCCAAAGAAAGGAAGACAATCTGGTGTTCCCCCACCATAAACAAACTCTACAACAGAAGGAAAAACTGTTGCAAAAAAGGGTGAATTCCCAAGACTGGAAAAACTCCCTTGTTAGCCTCAGCAAAAAACTGAGATCCATCATCAAATCCTCTAAAGCTAGCTATGAAAACAAAATTGCTGCAGATTCTAAAGACAACTACAAGGCATTCTATAGTTATGTCAAGAATCTACATGGCAATACACAGATCTGCTCTGAGTTACAGCACAATGGCAATACATATAGAGAACCAACTGATATTGCCAACATATTGGCCATCAGGTTCAGTGCAAACTTTACCCCCCTTTCACCCCCTAAAGGGCCTATCACAATACCCGAGGAATGCCAAGTCCCTATTATCACAACTACATAGGTAAAAATTGCACTGTCCAAAGCCAAGAATACATCTTCTATGGGACCTGATAATATCCCTGGCTGTGTTCTACATGCATTACAAAGTGAGAGCATCTGAGAAGGCCAACCCACTTAGTTTCTTTCCTTCCGTTCCTCCTTTCTCCCTTTCTTAACAAAAAATAAAAAATAAATAAAAATTGTCTGAATATCCTTGTGTTCTGACTGTGCTTCTCAAACATTCTGGAAATATAGAGTATATTTTAGTGCATTTATTAAAACTATATTTGCCTTAATATTGCTACAATACAAGTGCTCTAGGTTGCACTGCATCTGAATTGTTTTAGTGTGTTTTAGCTGTTTTTCTGTATATATAGACTTTTCTGTATATGTAGACTAAGACTAGCTACTTATTTTGCTGTATTACTGCCTCTTAAATCATTTTTCAGTTGTGCACTTGCCTTGCTTCCTTTAAAAAGTTTTAAATTGCTAATTTTGTAGAGTTTTAATTGTATTTACTGTTTAGTGTGTTACCCTTTTCTGTGTTTATTTAGTGTATTATTGCATTGTTTAGCCTGTTTTAACCAATACTATCTAGTTTGCTCATTTCCTGCCTTTCCTGGCTAGTATAGTCCAGATCCTAGCTTTGCTGGTTTCAGGACTTTATTTTCTGTGTTCAGAGCTATCCAGACCTTGCTGTGGTAGAGGGAAGTCCTACTGCTTACCAGTGGGAGTGGTGAGCATTGTACTGCCTGTCTAACACTAGAGGAATGCTTTCCAGCTCTGAAATTGTAATTTTAGCCATTTTTGGCTGATTTCTATCCCTTTCAACTTTCTGGCTTAAAAATACCCGTGTTTGTGCATTTTTCACATCGTGCAGCACCGCAGGGCTACGGTTAAAGTAGTCCAAGTGCCAGAAAGTCTGCTCTTCAAATATTCCCATAGAACTAGCTGGTTTCTCAGTATTAGCACTAAAATTTGAACCCCTGTGACTAGCACTTGCTCTAGAACCTGCTGGAAAGCACTAGAAAGCCTTAAATTGATACAAGCACTCAGCTCTCCTTGTTAATAAGGAGAAATTAATCGTAGGCACTAAGCCTATAATTGCAAAGTACCTTGCAAAGGTAAGGGAAAACAGCTCTTGTGCTTTACAAAAAAGCACCTAAACAGGCATGTCCAAGGGTCAGCTTCTGGTGATTTCTCCTGTCCACCTGGTGAATCTTGCCATACTGGGGCAATGCAGCAACTGCCTAATGTACACAGACAACCCTCTCCTCCTACCACCCAACACTACAACCTGCGAGAGATGCACTTACATAGCCAAACTGGAAGCAAAGCTCTCTCCAGCCAAGATTGTGCTAGACAGTCAAGAGGAGAAGGTTAGCACCTGCACTACACCTCAAGCAACTCATAGCCCTTCAAAACCCACACCATCAACACCCACACATAGCAACACTAAACCCACATATGCGGAGGCCCTTAACATTAACCTGCTCAAGCAACAAGGACCTCCAAAGCTGAAATGCAAACAAACACCAGTCACAACCAAAGTGGCACATAGCTCACAACACCAGTGTGCCACCCAACAACAGCCCCTAAGGCAAGACAACGTACCCAACACTTTAGTCATAGGTGACTCTATAGTCAGGCACACTGATGTCCCACTCACAAGGCTGAACAAGGAGAAAATTACAGTCAGCTGCCTGTCGGGTGCCAGGATCTGCCACATAATGCATGCACTCAAGTCACTCCACAACAAGTACAAATATGACTCTGTCATTGTCCATGTTGGAGTGAATGACTTGAGACATACCTCCCTGTACTACATGAAAAGAGACATGGAAGAGCTCTCGGATCATGTGGTCCAGGCAGATATGATCCTAGCCCTGAGTAGCATCCTGCCTTCACCCAGAATTATACCACAGTATAAGGACAAAATGATTGACTTCAACAATTGGCTAAGCTTCTCTTGTCATTCAAAGGGGATCCAGTATCTGTCTGCCTGGGACGACATGGTCGACAAACCACGATGCTTTGCCAGAGATGGTCTGCACCTGTCACCCCTGGGATTCAGGTTACTGGCTAAAGCTCTTTCCAACCCTATAGTGCCTTTTGTAGGCAAGGTTCAAAGGACAAAACCACCACCGTAACGGATACAAGCATGCAAAATCTGAAGGTAATGCTACTCAATGCTAGAAGTCTAAACCTCAAAATGCACTCTCTCGAGGCACTCCTAAAAATGGAGAACATCGATATCTGTGCAGTAACTGAGACCTATTTCAAGGCCCCAGAGAGCACCCCTGCAATACCAGGCTGCAACTCTTACCACACTTTTTGGCCACCAAACCAAGACCGAAACGCTAAAGGTGGAGAAGTGTCCATATTCACCAAAGATATTCACACCTCCAAGCTAGTTGCCCAACACAATGCATCTGAAATTCTCCAGGTGCAACTAACACTAGGTAAGACTGCAATCCAAATTGTAGCTTACTACAGATCCCCCACCATGCCCCAAGATTCTCACTACACCTTTCTAAACATACTGGAAAATATTAAGATACAACCAAACACCCTAATACTGGGTGATTTTAACTACCCTGCCATTAACTGGGAAAACTACTCGGGTACCAACACCTTTTCCCAATGGTTCTTGGAATTTATATGTTCCAATGCCCTGGATCAACTAATCCATTGTCCCACTAGGGGTTCCAATATCCTAGACTTGGTCATTACCAACATGGGAGATAGATGCTCCACACCAGTGGTTGCCCCCTCATTGGTCATGTCTGACCATAAGCAAATCACCCTTGACATCCACATCCCACCCCCACCCCCCAGTAAGGAAACCTCCGTAAAAAAACTTCTCCAAAGCCAACTTCATGCTACTCAAGTCAGAAGTGACAAACGTCATGACACCCATGCATACGGGAGCTGAAAGTTCGACCTCTGAATCCTACACTAAGGTACTGTATGAGCACATCCACTCATGCATGAATCGTGCCATCCCAAATAGAACCAAGATGCGCTCCCCCCAAAAAAGGAAGCCAATCTGGTGGTCCCCTGCCATAAACAAACTATACAACAGAAGAAAGAAACTGTTTCAGGAAAGAGGAAAATCCCAGGATGCAAAAAACTCCCTTACCAGCCTCAGTAAGAAGCGGAGATCCCTCATAAAATCCTCCAAAGCTAGTTACGAAAATAAAATTGCCAAAGATTCCAAAGGCAACCACAAGGCATTCTATAGTTATGTCAAGAATCTAAATGGCAATGCTCAGATATGCTCTGAGCTACAATAGAATGGCATTAAATATACTGATCCCAAGGATATTGCCAATATCCTGGCAGATCGATTTAGTGCCAACTTCACCCCCTCTCACCCCCTAAAGGGCCCATCTCAATACCAAGAGATTGTCAGATTCCGGTAATCACAGCCACACAGGTAGAAACCACGCTCTCAAAACTAAGAATACAGGAGCCATGGGACTAGATGACATCCCAGGCTGTGTACTACATGAACTACAAAATGAACTGGCACCTCACCTAAGTGTCATGTTTAATCATAGCCTCACCTCAGGCTTCGTGCCCACTGAGTGGTGCACAGCTACAGTTATCCCACTCCACAAGGAGGGATCAACCTTGGATCCCGGGAACTACCGTCCCATCAGTCTGACGAGCCTGATCTGCAAGGGCATGGAACGCATTATCATGGAAGTTATAAACAAAGACATTGGCAACCTTCAAACACTGGACCCCACTCAGTTTGGGTTCATGAAGGGCTGATCTTTTCTTCTGAACCTGATTGACTTCTTTGAATCAGTCTCCAGAGCTGTGGACAAGGGTAAAGCAGTCCACACAGCCTATCTGGACCTTGCCAAGACCTTCAACACCATCCCCCACTCTGGAATCATAGATAAACTTACTAAGCTGGGCATAAATCCCTACGTAATTCAATGGGTTGCCAACTGGCTTACTGACAGAACCCAGACTATAAAAGTAGCCGACTCCAAATCCAGCTCCAGACAAGTGACAAGTGGAGTACCTCAGGGTTCAGTACTAGGACCGCTCTTGTTTGGCATCTACTTCTCTGAAGTACAGGCCAACACTAAGGGACTCTGGCTAACAAAGTTTTCAGATTACTGCAAACTGGGAGCCATTATTGAATCCCCAAATGATGTGGATATTCTACAAAAGGGCCTTACAGAAACAGATGCTTGGTGCCAGAGCCATGGGCTCAAGCTTAATGCCAAGAAATGTATAGTTATCTCCTGTGTGAAAAAACATGTACCCATGAATTACCACATAGGTGGCAGTACACTAAACACCGAAAGTGTGATGAGAGACTTAGGGACAGTGGTCTCACCTTCGATAACCACATCGCCACAAAAGTCAGGAAATGCTTCTATGTGGCACATCTCATCACTAAGGGCTTTTCATCCAGAAAAAAGAAGGTCATTGTTCCACTGTACTCATCCCTCATTAGACCCATTATAGAGTACAACTCCCCATTTGGTATGTACCTCACAAGACATCTGCAACAACTGGAAAGGCCGCAGAAATACCTCACTAAAAGAATCATAGGCCTAAAGCAGATGCCCTATGCTGACCGCCTAAAACAACTCCAGCTATACTCTGTGGTATATCGTCTACTCAGATGTGATCTCTGCTTAACATGCAAGCCATGTCAAACCCTGAGCTGTTGGACATGCTTCACATAAAGAAATCCCAATCCCTCAGAGCCACACACTCCAAGGATCTAAACCTTGTTATCACAATGAACAAAACATGCTGGAGGGATAGGTTCCTGACCCAGAGACTTCCCAGACTCTGGAATAGACTGCCCATACATGTCAAGCAGGGAGCCGCCTTGGCCCTCTTCAAAAGGAATCTTGACGATTAGATGGGAGAGAGGAAATTCACCCCGGGGATCACGTCAGTTGCTCTGCTAGACAGGGGTCCAGGGAAGTAAATATTGTGGGAAGAAATATCCAGGGAATTGTTATGGCTAGGCTTGTATAGGCCCTAGGGCCGATAGCCAAGTACCAACCTATGAACCTATGAACTGGCACCACACCTGAGTACCCTGTTCAATCACAGCCTCATTTTAGGCTTTGTTCCTATCGAATGGTGCACTGCTATGGTCATCCCGCTCCACAAAGGGGTAGTGAATACAGACCCTGGGAACTACCACCCCATTAGTCTGATGAGTCTGATATGTAAGACTATGGAGCGCATCATCATGGACCTTATAAATAAGGGTGTAGGGAATCTCCAAACTCTGGACCCCATGCAGTTTGGGTTTGTGAAAGGTAGATCATGCCTGCTCAACCTGATAGACTTCTTCGAGTCTGTCACCAGAGCTGTGGATGAGGGCAAGGTAGTTCACACAGCCTACCTAGATCTTGCCAAGGCCTTCTACACCATCCCCACTCAGGAATTATAGATAGACTCACTAAACTAGGCATAAACCTCTATGTCATAAGATGGGTTGCCAACTGGCTCACTGATAGAACCCACACTGTGAAAGTAGCGGACTCCAAATGTGACTACTGACCAGTTACAAGTGATGTCCCACAGGGATCGGTCCTAGGACCTCTCCTGTTTGGCATCTACTTCTCTGAAGTTCAAGCCAACACAAAGGGACTCTGGCTGACCAAGTTCGCAGATGATTGCAAACTTGGAGCCATTATTGATTCTCCAACTGATGTAGACATTCTACAAAAAGGCCTCACTGACACCACTGACTGGTGCCAGAACCATGGCCTTAAGCTCAATGCCAAAAAGTGCATTGTCATTCCCTTTGGGAAAAATTCGGTGCTCATGAACTACCACATGGGTGGTAGTCCACTAAACACCGAACGTGTGATAAGAGACCTGGGGACACAGGTTGACAGCAACCTTTCCTTCGATAACCACATTGCCACTGTAGTCAGAAAGTCCATCTATGTGGCACATCTCATTAAAAAAGGTTTCACATCCAGGAAGAAAGAGGTCATTATACAATAAAATGTATATGCAAGCATATACAGAAATTGATAAAACTAATAATCTCATCCATATCCAACCTAGCACTCAGTGGAGACATCCATCCTAATCCTGGTCCCTCTAACTCCAACCCCTCCCCTCATAATCAGACTACAAACCACATCTCCCAAATCACAGCCAATAGAAAGCCAACCAACCTTCTTCTGATAAGCCTAAATATTAGAAATATATGCAACAAGGTGCATGAATTCCATGCCACTATAGACTTCTACTCCCCTGATGTAGTGATCCTTACAGAAACATGGTTAAAACCACACATTACTAATGAGTAAATCCTCCCTATTGGTTACAATATACTAAGAGTAGACCGACTAAACAAAAACGGAGGTGGTATAGCTATATTATTTAAGCAGCATCTAGACATCCAGATCTTAAAGTTAGCAGCTCCCCAAATAGGTAAGGAAGAAATAATATATACCAACCTAAAAATAAACCAAAATAAAACCCTAAACATAATAGGTTGCTACTTCCCACCTGGCCACAACATCTCTCCACTTGAAAACCTCCTCAGCTGGCCTACCTACCACCTACCCCAAGAAACTTTAATTCTAGGAGACTTCAACACTGACTGGCAATCCTGCTCTAGCAACCACCCAACCCATCATGTAAATCTTCATGGCTTCACCCAACTAGTCCAGTCACCTACTAGGATAAATAACTCCAACAAACACACTACTCTTGATTGGATACTAGTCAATAAGAGCCTCCAGTCATATATAGCAGGCTGCTTATCTGACAGCCTCAGTGATCACTCCCCAACCTTCTTACTAAGAAAACACTTCTATAAAGCAAAACCCATCATCTACCGTCAAATACGCAAAAAAACTAACTTCAATCCTCTCTCATTCAGCTCATCCCTAAAAGACTGTAACTGGCAACCTCTAAAATACATCAAACTAGATGATGCAGTTGACTACTTTAATAAAACATTCCTAAGCATCCTTAATTACCATGCCCCCATAAGACATTCCTGAACTAGAGCCCAACAATCCCCATGGCTACAAAAAAACACGAAGTCTGAAATGAAAAACAGGGATAAAGCGTGGGACAACTGGCACAAAACCAAAACCCCCTCTACTAGGCAAAAATTCCTCGAACTACGCAATAGAACTAAAAAGCTTATAAAACAGAACAAAATCCAATACTACCAGTCTGCCCTTACCTCCTCCCATCGTAACCCTAAACAATTCTGGTCCTCAATAAACTCCATCCTTCACCCAGGTAAATTAAGTATACCCACTCCTAACTTAACTCACTCCTCCGAAAATATTGCTACCTCTTTCAACAATCACTTCACACAAACCGTACTATCAATAGCTAGACAACACAACCCCCCCATAAACCCACATCATCAACTAGAACTAACAATCTCCCAACTAGCTTCTCTTTCTCTCCTGTTCCTACCTCCAAAATAAAGCAACTACTAACTAAACTTAAAACCACCAGATTATCAGCAGACAACCTCCCAGGTGAATACATTCAACTTGCAGCTGATGCTCTAGCCTACCCAATATCACTCTTGATTAACAGATCTCTGTCAGAAAGTTATGTTCCTACACTATGGAAAGTCTCACACATAATTCCCCTACACAAAGGAGGCCCCTCCACAGATCTAACCAATTACCGCCCAATAGCTATTCTCTTTCTATTGAAACTTGGTTATCCGATGCCCAACTAATACTCAACCCAAACAAAACAAAATTACTAATCTTCCAACCCACCAAACTTACCCTAGACAGCTCTCACTTTAACATCACAGCAAAAGACAACACCACCATCCATCCTACAGAACACACCAAATTACTAGGAGTAGAAATATACAATAAACTGAACTTTGGCATTCACATGTCTATGACCATTAAAAAAGTGCACAAAAAACTAGGAGCATTATATAGAAATCAGCAACTACTTACCAAAGCAGCTAAAATTTCGGTAGCAAATTCTCATCTTATCTCTACCCTACTCTACACCTCTCCAATATTTACTAACCTTATTTTATAGAAACCCAAAACAACACCTTAAATTGCAAACTGTTTATACGGCACCCACCGTCTAAGTGATGATCTAATAATGCAGCGAGTGAACCCGACTCGAACCTGGATATAGTTTTTAATAACAGAGCTTTCCAGAAAGTTGTAAAACCAAAACGTAAAACCACAACGTTAAGCGCTTTCATCTGTACATGCAGACTTCTTCAGAACAAATTGTACATATAATACACTTCCTTTTAAAACCTTTTTGGCGCCAAAAATTCCATTGCTTACATTTAAAGTGCCAATGCATCAATATTTCATTGTATCACTACAAAATGTAAAATGTAAATACAAAGTATCTGTTCCAACATATCCTAAAATATAATTAAGTTTATAACAATCTCTTATGTATATAATGTTAATATGATAAAAACTGTTAAAAATTAATACATATTACTAGATAACATAAAAACTAACAGCTTCTATTCTTTAAACTGTTGAATAAACAGATTTTTATATACATTATAATAGTTTATAACAACTGCAAAAAAAGTTTAATAGTAATATGGTCATTGATCCCGGGTTCTCTTGTGGCATTTGTTAAAATCTGCCACATACTCTCTCTTTTGCTTAAAAGTACTTTATAATCACCACCCCGGGGATCTATATTTACTTGATCTAAAATAGCAAATTTAAACGCGTGTTTCTCCTCTATTACTAATATGCCTAGACAATGCATTGTTCATATCTTTCACTCTAATTTTATATAAATGATCATATATACGTTTCCTGAATTGTCTCTCCGTCTTACCTATGTAGAAGGCGGTACATGATATACACTTGGCCAAATATATAATGTTTTTACTATTGCAGTTCCCAGCTCTGAATTTAACATATGCCTTATTTATATCATTCAGTCTACACCCTATCTTTTCATTTATAGCAAAACACTGTTTGCAACATCCACATTTCCTTGTAGTTTTAATAATATTCTGAATTTCGTTAGTGTCCTTTCTTTTCTCCAAATGTCTCAATATTCATACCCATTTTGTTGACAAACCTAGGTTTTTCACCTATAACATTTCTAACCTCTTCATCAACTAATAACATATTCCAATGTCTACTAATGATGTTTTTGATTTCATTTACATAGGGTGAATATGTTAGAACACACACTCTTGTCAGAGCTGATTCTTCAGATTTCTCCTTATTAAATACAATGTCATTCAGTTCAGTTCCCAATATGGGTAGATATTTTTTACCCCATTGATTGATGACATATGTAGAGATGTCATTTAATACTGACAATGGGTACCCTCTGTTAAAAAACATAGTTCTAATAAAGTTAATTTCTTTTTCCATCACTTCAAAATTGGAAGACATTCGGGCAGCTCTTATACACGGTCCTTTAAATATATTTTTTAACATTTGCCTGGGATGGTTACTTGTATATTTCAGGTACCCATTAGAAAAGGTATCTTTCCTATATATCTCAGACTGAAAACCCATATTAGTGTGTCTAATGTAAGTATCTAAATATGCTATCCCTTCAGTACTAACATTATAGGTAAATTTCAAGAAATTACTAGTATGATTTAAGTATTCAATAAATTCATTGATAATTTCAACCGGTCCATTCCATAAAATAAACATATTGTCCAGAAATCTGGTGTAATATGATATATATTTGTAATAATCACTACTAAATAGTGTAAAAAAATAGGAGCATTATATAGAAATCAGCAACTACTTACCAAAGCAGCTAAAATTTCGGTAGCAAATTCTCATCTTATCTCTACCCTACTCTACGCCTCTCCAATATTTACTAACCTTAGACAATGCGATCTAAATAAGCTCAAAACCTGCTACAACAAAATCTCCAAATTCACCACAGGGGCTTCTACCATACTCACCACTGTCTCTCACTAGCAGAACTGGGCTGGCTAGAGCTCCCCCACCTCCTTCAATAGTACCAACTCACACTCGCCCACAAACTAATAAACCAACCACTAAAAGTCCCATCCCTCCAGAATCTACTCCAACCCTACATAACCACGAGACCACTAAGATCCAGCCACAAAAACCTCCTACAGGTCACAAGAGCCATTAACTCTGCTGGAGAAGCATTATTCTCCTGCACTATAGCCAAAGTCTGGAACTCCCTCCCATCCTCAATTACCTCTGCAACTTCCTGCACCCACTTTAAATCCTTACTAAAATCACACTTCAAAACCTGCCAGATATGCACTTGCAACCCCCCCTCTAATACCATCCACTCCCCCCACCCACTACCTCTCTCAGCCCCCTATCAACAACCTACTCTTAGCAAGCTTGGCTACTCATGTTCCCAGCTACCTACCACATAATACTAACTTCTTGTAGCAACAACTGCTAATGGCTGTTATGTACCTCATAAACAGATTGTATCAATTGTTCACTGATGAATCTCAACTACATTTTAACCATATTTAGTATATGTCACCATATTTTAAAATTGTACTATGTTCTACAGCTGTTTTACATCTGTTTTCTTCTTGTCTTGTATCCTTAACTGGACTAATGTCTATATTTTATTGCTATGTTTTTTAACTGTATAATGCAAATGATACTTAATGTGGAGCTTTTCTCCCCAGGCCTCCGTTGAAAACGGACCTGTGTCCAGTCGGACTCTCCAGGTCAACAAATGTAAATAAATAAATAATAAATAAAATAATAAAATAATCCCTCTCTACTCGTCCCTCTTTAGACCTATTATAGAATACAATACCCCATTTGGTATGCACCTCACGAGACACCTACAACAACTGGAAAGGCCACAAAAATACCTCACTAAGAGGATGTTAGGCTTAGACACATGCTCTCTACGGACAGACTCAAAAAACTCCAGCTATACTCTGTCTCTTATCGCCTACTTAGAGGCGATCTCTGCTTGACCTACAAAGCCATGTCTGACCCAGAGCTGCTAGATATGCTACACCTAAAGAAATCCCAATCCCTTCATGCCACATGCTCCAGGGACCTAAGCCTCATTACCACAATAAACAGAACATGCTGGAGGGACAGGTTCCTAACCCAGACACTTCCCATACTCTGGAACAAATTTTCCATTCACATCAAGCAGAGCACTTCACTGGCCCTCTAAGAGAAATCTTGACGAGTGGATCGACTATAGGAAGTTCACCCCAGGGATCACTTCAGTGGCCTTGCTTGACAGGGGCAATGGGAACTAACTTTGGGCAGCATGATGCCAGTGAATCTTCTTGGGCTAGGCTTATATAGGCTCCAGGGCCGTTAGCCTAGTACACACCTATGAACCTATGTTGGACTCATATATTTCGTCTGTTTCTCATACAGTTGTGGGTTTCTGGCAAATCATTGGGAAATCCTTGAGGACTGAAGTTATAAAATAATGGCACACGTTTAAGTTTCAGACTTCATATCCTTCAGAAAAGTCATGCTAATGCATAACCTGTTATTCTATCCACTTCATAAGTATGTAAGAACAATATTTAGAGTCTCTGTTTTCAGGCCTTTATCTCACCATTATTTGTGCCTTTGTCCATATTCCTTGCTCTAACAGGTTGAGAGGCATGGTGCTGGATGCCTGTTGCTGATTGATGCAAAGGTATATATTTGAAACACAGGGTTAAGGCACTCATCCAGTGTTTGGCATGTGCATCTGATGGTGAATTGGACTGTAGACCTATGTACGTACATAGTCTAGTAGTGTATGTGACACATTGATTTTATATTATGCCTATTATCACTTGTTTTTATCTCAATATTTGGAGCCACTGTTTGCACATTGCTGTGTGCTCCTGCTTGTAGCATAAAGGCATCAGCTATGCGCACCTAGTTTGCGTGCACAGTGGCAGTGCACAAATTGCAAAAGTGGACCACCCAGGTAGCAGATGGGACCCAGACATCTAAAAAATAGACCTTGGATGTATTCATGTCAGTCTGCATAACGCAAACCTGCGAAGTGCCATTGCACTGCTTGTAACAGTAAGAACCTCAGGGTCAATATTAATGTAGTAGATTTTCATGTAACTTCCCCTGTGGCTGCAGATGTTAAGTGCTGGCCTGAAGTTCACATGGTCCTGGGTTCTGATACAAGGATTGCAACTTGCATTTTACCAATGTGTCCTTGCATTACATAGCAATGTAATTAAACATATACATGCATTCATTAATTTTTTTACTGGCAACAGCTGTGAGTGTAGGACTACCATAGATAAGGTCCAGGGTTCTAATACAGCAGACATCAGTCTCTTAATGGTGTCCCACACCACATTATAGTCACCCTGAGTTATTGCAGTTGACCTAGTATTTCTTATATCCTAAGTATTTTCCTGATGGATGACACAGTAATATTGTTAGTTATGTAAAGATATGATGATATCTATATCAATGAACTTCACTTTATTGTTTCCCATGTTAAGTGGCATGCATCATTTTCAAATGTTACAAAGTCCAATAGTGTGTATTTGCAGTATCTGTCACATCTGGAATTGGTGGAAAAAGTGATAGATTAGTTTTTATGTGAATTAGACATGACTGGTGTTCAAGGATAGGTTCTGAATTTTCATTTTCAAAGGTGGGGTGTGCAGGAGTCCAAAGTGTTTGTTGGACTCTTAGTAATTGATTTTGGTCCCCTGCTGTTGCAGGAGCACCATCATGGATCAGATGCTTGGAACAGTTTGGCCCGGGATCTGTCCAGTGTTACCAGTATCCCCCACAATGGTGAGCAGTGTAGGAATCACTACTGAGACCTCAGGATAAGGAAGATGGATACCCTTGACTGACAGATCGAGGAATGTAGGACTGATGGCACTCCATAGATGTGTAAGTATCACTTACAGGCACTGCTTGTAGGAGGAAGCAGCTGCATTTGTTCATTACTGGTGTTCTTAATGGTATTTTGTTGTGTTTTTCACACAGCGAATGCAGAACAGTCACTGAATGTGCAAACCTATGAGGAAAGAATGAGAAGGATGTAAGATGCAGGAGGTATGTCTACTTCCAAACAATATTGTTATTTTAGTGTTAGGTGTAAATACAGTTTATTGTGGTAAACATTTGCATCACCACTGGGGATGCAAAAGCCAGTGCATTTCTTTGTGCCGGTCCCAAGCTCGGATAAATGGGGAGGGTTGCGTCAGGAAGGGCATCCGGAGTAAAACCTCTGCCAAACTACTAATGCGGAGAACATTTCATATTTCCATACCGGATCGGTCGAGGCCCGGGTTAACAACGACCGCCACCAGTACTTAGCCAATAGGGTGCTGGCAGAAATTGGGCTACTGTTGGCTGAAGAAGAAGAGGAGGGGGAAGGCATGCCCGAAGGCAGGAAGAGAGGAGGAAGGTTAGGAGTGTAGTACTGAGGGTAGGAACTTTGAATGTTGGCAGTATGACTGGTATAGGGAGAGAGCTAGCTGATATGATGGAGAAAAGGAAGGTTGATATATTGTGCGTGCAAGAGACCAGATGGAAGGGAATTAAGGCCAAGTGTATAGGAGGCGGGTTCAAATTGTTCTATCATAGTGTGGATGGCAGAAGAAATGGGGTAGGGGTTATCCTAATGGAACAGTATGCCAAGAGCATTTTGGAGGTGAAGAAAGTGTCTGATAGAGTGATGTTTATGAAGCTTGAAATTGATGGTGTAATGATGAATGTTGTTAGTGCATATGCTCCACAAGTTGGGTGTGCGATGGATGAGAGAGAAACATTTTGGAGTGAGTTGGATGAAGTGGTGGTGAGTGTACCCAAGGGTGAGAGACTAGTGATTGGAGCGGACTTCAATGGGCATGTTGGTGAAGTGAACAGAGAGGATGAGGAAGTGATGGGTACGTATGGTGTTAAGGACAGGAATGCAGAAGGTCAGA
This sequence comes from Protopterus annectens, assembly GCF_019279795.1. Classification (NCBI taxonomy): domain Eukaryota; kingdom Metazoa; phylum Chordata; order Ceratodontiformes; family Protopteridae; genus Protopterus; species Protopterus annectens. The sequence goes on from NC_056747.1 coordinate 1,130,739,497, forward strand.
TGATTGTGGATTTTGCGAAAAGGATGGACATGGCTGTGGTGAATACGTATTTTAAGAAGAGGGAGGAGCATAGAGTGACGTACAATTGTGGAGGAAGATGCACACAGGTGGATTATATCCTATGTAGGAGGGCCAGTCTGAAGGAGATTGGAGACTGTAAAGTGGTGACTGGAGAAAGTGTAGTTAAGCAGCATAGAATGGTGGTCTGTAGGATGACATTGGTGATCAAGAAGAGGAGGAGGAGTGTGAAAGCAGTGCCAAGTATTAAATGGTGGAAGTTAAAAAAGGGTGATTGTGAGGTGGAGTTCAGGGAAGAGTTAAGACAGGCACTGGGAGGCAATGAAGAGTTACTGAATAGCTGGGTAACTACAGCAGAGCTAGTAAGGGAGACTACTAGGAAGGTGCTTGGTGTGACATCTGTACAGAGGAAGGAGGACAAGGAGACATGGTGGTGGAATGAGGAAGTACAGGAGAGTATACAGAGGAAGAGGCTGGCGAAGAAGAAGTGGGATTGTCAAAGAGATGAAGAAAGTAGACATGAGTATAAGGAGATGAGGCGCATGGCAAAGACAGAGGTGGCGAAGGCTAAGGATAAGGCATATGGAGAGTTGTATGAGAGATTGGACACTAAAGAGGGAGAAAAGGACCTGTACTGATTGGCTAGACAGAGGGACAGAGCTGGGGAAGATGTGCAGCAGGTAAGGGTGATAAAGGACAGTGAGGGAAACATACTCACAAGTGAGGAGAGTGTGTTGAGTAGATGGAAAGAGTACTTTGAAGGGCTGATGAATGAAGAGAATGAGAGAGAGAGAGAGAAGGTTGGATGATGTGGGGATAGTGAATCAGGAAGTGAAGCAGATTAGCAAGGAGGAAGTAAGGATGGCTATGAAGAGGATGAAGAATGGAAAGGCTGTTGGCCCAGATGACATACCAGTGGAAGCATGGAGGTGCTTAGGAGAAATGGCAGTAGAATTTTTAACCAGATTGTTTAATGAAATTTTGGAAAGTCAGAGGATGCCTGAGGAGTGGAGAAAAAGTGTTTTGGTACCTATCTTTAAGAATAAGGGTAATGTGTAGAGCTGCAGTAACTACAGAGGGATAAAACTGATCAGTCACAGCTTGAAGTTATGGGAAAGAGTAGTGGAAGCTAGGTTAAGAAGGGAGGTGATGATTAGTGATCAGCAGTATGGTTTCATGCCAGGAAAGAGCACTACAGATGCAATATTTGCTCTGAGAGTGTTGTTGGAGAAATACAGAGAAGGTCAGAAGGAGTTGCATTGTGTCTTTGTGGACTTAGAAAGCATATGACAGGGTGCCTAGAGAGGAGTTGTGGTATTGTATGAGGAAGTCAGGAGTGACAGAGAAGTATGTAAGAGTGGTACAGGACATGTACAAGGGTAGTGTGACATTGGTGAGGACTGTGGTGGGAGTGACAGATATGTTTAAGGTGGAGGTGGGATTACATCAAGGATCAGCTCTGAGCCCTTTCTTATTTGCACTGGTGATGGACAGGTTGACAGATGAGATTAGACAGGAGGCCCCGTGGAGTATGATGTTTGCAGATGACATTGTGATATGTAGTGAGAGTAGGGACCAGGTTGAGGAGACCCTGGAGAGGTGGAGATATGCTTTAGAGAGGAGAGGAATGAAGGTCAGCAGGGCTAAAACAGAATATATGTGTGTAAATGAGAGGGAGGGTAGAGGAATGGTGAGGTTGCAGGGAGTAGAGTTGGTAAAGGTGGATGAGTTTAAGTACTTGGGATGAACAGTACAGAGCAATGGTGAGTGTGGAAGAGAGGTGAAGAAGAGAGTACAGGCAGGGTGGAATGGGTGGAGAAAAGTGTCAGGAGTGATTTGTGACAGACGGGTACCAGTAAGAGTGAAAGGGAAGGTCTACAAGAGGGTAGTGAGACCAGCTATGTTATATGGGTTGGAGACGGTGGCATTGACGAAAAGGCAGGAGTCAGAGCTGGATGTGGCAGAGTTAAAGATGTTAAGATTTGCACTGGGTGTGACTAGGATGGACAGGATTAGGAATCAGTATATTAGAGGGTCAGCTCAGGTTGGACAGTTTGGAGACAAAGCAAGAGAGGCGAGATTACATTGGTTTGGACATGTGCTGAGGAGGGATGCTGGGTATATTGGGAAAAGGATGCTAAGGATGGAGCTGCCAAGTAAGAGGAAAAGAGGAAGGCCTAAGATAAGGTTTATGGATGTGGTGAGAGAGGACATGCAGGCGGTTGGTGTGAAAGAGCATGATGCAGAGGACAGGAAGAAATGGAAACAGATGATCCACTGTGGCGACCCCTACCGGGAACAGCCGAAAGAAGATGATGATTTGCATCACATTGAATAGGTACTTGTCCATTGTAAAACAAAAGCATGCATGCATTAGTATGCTAGTTAAAACAACAGTCCAGTATTACAGTTCTTTAGAATACTGTTTTAGGTTGCCATCAATAAAAGTACAGAAGTGTTACATATTCATAATGATAACATTAGACGTGCAAACCTCTATAGCCGTGGCTCGTATGGGGTGCTGTCAAATGTAATCAGTGTATATGGACATGCATATATGCAATATATGCCCACATGAATGACTGTTGGATGTGATATGATCTAAACTGTAGTGTGTCTGTGTTAGCAACATATTTATTAGCCTTTGGTATTGTTGAAAGTAAAATGTAACAGAATACAGTAAATTATTTGTAGAAAGTTTTGCATATTATCTGTGTGGTTACTAATGTTATTTCTTTTTTTCTGTCACCCCACCCCTTTTCTTTGTTTGTTTTTTATGTATTTCTTATGTTTTTTATTATTTGCATTGTTATTATTATTATATTATGTATATAATAATATTTTTTCATTATCATAGTTATTTTTATTACCTATGTTTTGTTTATGTATAATTTTCTATCTTCTGTTAAATACTTTTTCATTTCATATTATTTTTCATTGTGTTTGTAATTATATTGTTTATTATTTTTATTTTATTATATGTTTACATTTTATTTAATGTTATTCTGTCCATTATTTTGTTATGTTTTATATCATTATGGTATTTTAATTGTATTTATGTTGTTACTACAGCACAGCAGGGTAGGCCGGTTCCCTGGAGTCCACCTACACTCCCTCCAGTGGCTACAGCACCAAGGCCAAGCACTTCTAGGCTACAGCATGGTGGCACCCCCCTGCTGCCCCTGCCCTACCTGGACCCTCAGGTAGTTCTGCCCCAGAAGGCCTGTGGTTCCCTCTGGGAGCAGAGACAGAGGGGGTGATTTTGTCACCTGAGCTGAACTGCCAAGTCAGGTTCATAGGATTTAGTGCCACACAATTGGTGCACTCCTATCCTGAGTCGGGAGACTGCTCTCCATCATTGTCCTAAAGAACACAAGGACATTCAGATGTCAGACACTGCAGCCATCAGTGCAGTGAGGTGACAATGGTGACAGTCCAGTATGTGAGGCCTTGATTCTCACTGTCACCAAACATGACATCCATAGGTTTGTGATCCTCCACCTCCACCCCAACCAAGATGTTCACCCCCCTCTTGTGTCCTTCAACAACCCTGTGCCTTGTCTTGCATGTCTGGTCTGTCTGCAAATGCTTACTCACCTTCCCAACTTGCCTGCCTCAGACTTGCCTATGTTCCTTTCCAACATTACATTACATTCCACTCTAATCTTAAAAAAAAAAAAAGAGCACATGCCCCCCCCCCCAAAAAAATTGTCCCATACATAGCTCTCCATTTCGCACGTGTCCACTTGATACACTTACTTTGGTCCAATTAGCATCACAGCACAATTACGTTGTTGTCACCCCTCTCTCTGGAGGTGGCAGTCTACATTCAGTTAATAACTTGTACCTGTGCTCAGTTGTTACTGTTGAAGAAATGTGTAGCTATGTTTCTTATCTACATCCCTCCTGCACATTCCTGCCTTCCTTTCACTTTGTTTTTCCCCGTTTGCATCTGATTTCACCACTTTCCTATTTCCCCTATTTCTTTTCTTTAAAGAATCATTGAGCAATGGTACTTGATGCACTACACCATACATTAGTGATAAAAAGGAGATGATTAACTTTTATTGGACACCAGTACCATCTATCATTTCATCATTACTGCATTGAGTGCATACGCAGCTGATGACACAGATTCATAAATATCACAATTTATAACCCTGATGTACACATACAAGTATTTGAAATGACAGCTGCACCTGTATTTGGATCCAGTACCATCAGAACCAAAACAAAATACCATCAATGCATTTAACAGATAGTGCTACAGAGTCAGTTGAGTAGCAGGTGTATTTTATACATTGTATAGATAATTGCACAATAAACAGCTGTTGCATATGCTTGCTACTTAAGTAAATTAATTAATAATAATGAGGAATCATTTGCATGCAGAAAAAACATACAAGACAAAAGACAAGGTTGGTGAAGGACACAAGAGGTGGGTGAACCCCTTGGTTGGGGTGGGGTGGGGGTATCGAGGTCCCATGGACATCAGCATAGTAACAGTGTGACTCAAGTCCTCACCCATTGCACTGTCAGCACTGTCCCATCACTGCACCTCTGGCTGCAGTGGCTGACATATGTGCCTATGGCCGGTCTGCCATACCAGGATGGAAAGCAGGCTCTCCATCTGGCATAGGCATATGCCCACGTTCTGGTGTACAGTCCTACACCCCACACTTGGCAACACCTCTCAGGTGATATATGCACCCCTTCTGCCTCTGATTCCCAGAGGGGACCACAGGTCTGGCCCCTAGGGCAGAACTACTTGAGGGTCCAGGTAGTGCAGGGCAGTGGGGGGGGGGGGTGCTGCCAGGCTGCAGATGTGCTGGGCCTTGGTGCTTCAGCCGGTGGAGGGAGTGTAGATGGATCATGGAGAACTGGCCTAATCTGCTGTCTTTTAGTAACAACATAAATAAAATTCAAACCAAAACTTAAAAAAAATATAAAACAAATTAAATGAAAATTATAAAAAAATAAACAATAATAAATCAGTATAGAAATTTTGGAATAATATAATTACAAACAGAATGATAAGTCATAAAAATGAAAAATTATTTAACAACAGAAATATAAAATTATACATAATAAACAATGCATAAGTAATATTAAATAATATAATAAGAAATATGATTATATAAACAATAATAATAATAAAAATAATCAAAAAAATAAGAAATCCATAAATAAAAAGAAGAGGAGTGGCTAAGAGAAAAAAAAGAAGAACATTAGTAACTTCACAGATAATATACAAAGCTTTTTACAATTAATCTGTTATATTCTCTTACATTCTACTGTTAACAATAACAACTGCTAAGAATTTTCTTTATTACTTGGAATACATGTACAGCAACAGCAGACCATTCAAGCCACAGATCTAGAGGTCTGCACTTCAAATGCCATAATGAATATATAACAATACTGTATTTTTTATTGATGACAGGCTAAAACAGTATTTTAATCAGCTTAGTATTAAATTTGGGGAGTGTGGTATTAGAACCCACAAGCAGTGACTACTGTAATACCTTACTGTTCTTTTGGAATACAACATAATGCAAGCACTCTTTCCTTTTACATTTTATAGACTTGTGCTCACTGTTATCTGAGAATGTGCAACTGTTGCTTTGTGTTACAGACCACACCTCTCCAACTTTTAGAGCAGGATATCTTGACATATCATTAAATAATGGGTGCACAATGACCCATAACTAGGAACATATTTCAAATATTGCTATTACACACATGGATAGTTGCATAGAATTTGTGTTAACATACATTTTGACGCTCATTATTTATTGACTTCAATATAAATTACTTACCAGCCAACCATGAATCTTACAATGAACAGACCAAAACAATATCATCATCATGCAGACTGAAAATAGTTTGTTAAAACTATTTTAATACTTTTTCAGTTTTTTGTTTTATTGTGTCCCTTTGGGAGGCTGTTTGTTTTTCTACCTTTTTTTGCATGTATTTCATTTCTACACATAGCAAAGCAGAAAACATGGTGGCTGTAGTTTTTATGTTAATAGCTACAGACACACAGATTTGTGCTGTTTTTATTTGCGTCAGTCTTTTTTTTTCTTCTTGGTAATTTCAGTTTACAATGATTGTTCTTTTTAATCAGCATACACATTTTAGAATATTAGTGTTTGTTCTATGTATAATATAGCCTAACTGCAGCTTACACAGTAGCTGCAGACAAAACACAAGCAGATTATCAAAGTTTGAGTTTACAGACTATGGAAAATCAGGATGTAGTTTCTCTCCTCTGTAGTCTCTAGTTTTGAACACAGTTAATTATACTTAGTGAACAAGAAAAGGCAGTCGTCCTGGTTTAGCTTCCTCTACAAGGTAAAGGCTTTCCAAACTCAAGCAGCAGTCCAAACAAAGAGGAGAAGAGTGACATCACATCACGTGTACGCCCCAAATCCCGCCATGAGAATGCAGATGATACCTGTATTAGTAAAGACACAATCATACCATCAGAAAGAGCTGTTCCTGACAACGCTGTGGGGTGTGTGTGTGTGTGTGTGTGTGTGTGTGTGTGTGCGTGTGTGTGTGTGTGTGTGTGTGTGTGTGTGTGTGTGTATGTGTGCGTGTGTGTGTGTGTGTGTGTGTGTGTGTGTGTGCGTGTGTATGTGCATGCGTGTGTGTATGTGCGTGCGTGTGTATGTGTGTGTGCATGTGTGTGTGTGTGTGCGTGTGTGCGTGCGTGTGTGCGTGCGTGTGTGTGTGTGTGTGTGTGTGTGCGTGCGTGTGTATCTTATGATCGACTGTTCCACCATCCATTATTATTTTCTTGCCTTACACTACTTGCAGGCATGGACATCAGCTTCCCAAGACCATGAATTGAACAAAGCAACTAGTGGTTGATCAGAGGTGCAGTTTTTCATTTTGCTTCCTCATGGAGCTTAGCTCTCAAGTTCATTTTCTTAATAAGTCTATAGAGTCTGCATATCTTCCCTTTGTCCAGTTTCCTCTAAAACCTGAAAACCATACATGAAGAAGACATGACAATGTGTGTGTGTGTGTGTGTGTGTGTGTGTGTGTGTGTGTGTGTGCGCGCATGTGTCTGTCTGCCCATATGTCTGTGTCTTCTGCGTAGGCATGCAGTATGTGTTGGAATATGCATGACTCCTGTAGTGGATCAGTGTTCATCCAGATTAGCTCCATCTCTTCCCAGTCCTAAACTGGTAAAATGATAGGTGATTGTCATATATGCTTTTACACTGTGGAATGGTGTTGCTTTACCTGAGATAGGATCCCCCACTCCTAGAACAAACTTCTACTACATGTCAAGCAGAGTAGCACCCTTGCTAACTTCAAGGTAAACCTAGATAAATGGGTGGGCAGCTGCAGATTCTCTCCTGGTCTATCATGTCTTGTACTCCTGGAGGATGGAGGGAACTTTTGGATAGGCTTTTAATAGTTTGCAGACTGATTGTCTACTTACCTATGAACCTGTGAGTGCTTATTTGACTGCGTAACCTCTATTTTTTGTTTGCACACTTTCATGCGGTGTTGATTAATTCTCTGCCTTCCTTCCTCCCTTAATGAAGTATAATCTGTACTATTTACTGTTTATCTATAATCTGTCTTGTAATTTTACTCTGTTGTGTAGTGTTTTGCCTTTGACTTGTGTCATAGATGGAAAGAGTCTATCTATATTGATTTATTCGCTTACATGGTTAAAAAATAAATGAAAACAATGTACTATGCTGTATAATATACTGTTTTGCAGTCTCTTGCTCCTGCAAATAGAATCAAAAGTCCAAGATGTAAAACATACACCATTAGCCTGCAAAAGCAAATCAGTTAAGGAAAAGCTTTGGAAATAAATGTCCTTTTTGTTTATGGGAGTAAATGACTTGGGTTAAAAAAATAACCTTGAAATTACTAAAGAATATAAACTGCATACCATTGTAAATGCACATCGCATGTGCATGTAGTGTAAATACTAACATTTTATGAACAGATGGATCTCATTGCATTAATCTGGTAAATATAGTAGGAATGTATTTGATGATTATGCCAAGGTAACATGAGAATTTTCATAGGCACCATAAAACTCTCAGCAAAGATTTCACTTTTTACAATGTTTACCACTTTTTGTACAACAGAAACCGCTAACTAGGGCCTCATTTAGTGATATAATGTTTTCAAACTTGGAACTGAAGAAAAGGATTGAAATTCTGCCTGATGTCAAAACTCTTAGAATTAGATCAATTTATACACTGTTGTAAAACTTGCTGTGCCATAATATTTAAGCAAGAAAACAAGCCTCTGGGCATCTTGTGATTGCAATTAATGCAGTGTGTGCTTTTAGAGATAATTTAATTCACATGATCTGGGAATGACATTCTCTATATACATTTGGGCAAAACTGAAAGGAATCCTTGTGACTTTGGCTATTTTTTTTTTTTGTGAACTAAAAACAAAAACATGTATTATAGGGTAGCATTTAGAATCACAGATCTAGCCATTAAGTTAAGAACAAAGATAAGTTTTTCATTTGTGGTATTGTAGAATGTCTCCCCTCAGATTTCCTAGTTAATTTGAACAGTTTGCCTCTACATCGCTTGAAGCCATGAAGCCTGACAAACTCCTGGAATAAATGTGCTCATACCTAAACTCTATTACAAACTCCACATTATAGCAGCTCCTGAGAAAGCACAAAAAGTCTCCAAACTTGTCAAGAAAATATGCAGGTTCATAAATTCATCTTATAATCGTTGAGTATTACTGCATCACCCTTGCTGAAGCAAACTAGCTTCCAGTAACAAAAGAGCAGCTCTATTATGTAACACTAGCCAAAAATTATTGCTACAGAATTGCTGCTTACCATTTGCAAATAAACTAAAATACAGAGACTTTACCTATACTCGGCCCGACTCTCAAGATGCCCAAATAATAACCAACCACCATATGGACTAGTCATTGGAGAAAAATACATTCTCCAAAATAGTCCAGCAGCTTGAAACCACCTACCTGACAAACCCTTGCAGAAGTTAAGTTATCTGAACATCTACAGGTGGAATATAAGTGCACGTGTCTCTAAGATAAAAGTTAACAGTTCTGTCTCCCTCGCAAATAGACAATAATGCCTGGCAGGGTGGGCATTAACAGGGAATAATGGACCACTCTGGAATGTTGTGAGGACTGATGCAGAAGACAGAGGGTCTTTCCACTCCTGGAAAATTCATTGTTTCAGAGCCAGAGCATGGTCATCTAACATCCAGTGCTGTTCCCAGATCTGGTGCTTCTCAAATGCATATAAAAAAGTCCATTCCTGTTTAGCTGACTCTCCTACGACTTGGCATCCCACCACATCCCATTCTGTTTCTGTGCCCCTCATCCTCTCTGCTGGCTACAGTTTATACCACACACAATGTGTTGAAGCACTTTGGTACTGCTCTAACTGTACTATTGAAATTCATTTCTGTACCAAAATTCAGAAATGTCAGATCAGAAATGAATAGTGCACTGCAGTCGCTCAGCATCTCCTGATCACAGCCCCAGCATTTTGCGCCCAGGAAGAGAGCTGTCTCCTTTGCCGCACCATAGCTACAATACTGCATTATTTTCCCTATAGAGACATTATTGTGCTCAGATAATGGGCTATCTGCTAAATTGTAAATTGTTTCATATACGTTTTAGTAGTAAATATTTTTTTGTTTTTTACATTTTTGATATAAAGTAGTTCTTCCCCCTAATGTTTCAAAGTTGCTGTAGCATATGTAATTGTTGATAGAGGAAATACTTTACATCTAAAATATAAGTTATGAAAGTATTTAATGTAACACACACACACATATGTAAAGACACACGCACACACACCAAAGTGTACATAGCTGTAATAGCTACATTATTGACTGCATACAGCTCAGATGTCTCATACAGCAAATATTTGACATTGCAACCTTCTGATGTCTCATAAATTACCCTGATTTTGTAGAACACTGCTGATTTTACTAAATATCTTTTGCTAAGCTGTTATAACCACATTGTTGACTGCATATACCTTAGATGTCCCATGATCAAAAGAATGAAAAAAAATTATTTAGTGCAAGGCATTTGGCATTGCAACACCCCATGCCTCTCAAATGTCCCTGATTTGCAGAACATTCCTGACTTTGCCTCATATTTCTCCTCCACTCTTGAACAATGTTTTATTTTCTGGTAAATCACTGAGGATTAGTCCATCAATAATGCCAGGCAACAGAGTGTCATACTTCTTATTGCATGTTGATGGAAAGCCTCTTTCAATGCAAAAAGGTTGAGGTGTGTAGTCTCTTTTTCTCTCTCTCTGTCTCTCTCTCTCTCACACACACACATATGCACACACACATGCACACGCGCTCACGTAGGCATGCACATGTATGCACACACACATGCACATGTGATTGCATTACTTACTTTCCAAAACATTGCTTTTTCAGTTGAACTTAGCAAGGTGAAAGAAAAATGACGTCAGTTGGTCTTCTTATTGACCTCATCAGCACTTTATAAGTCTTTATTAGGCCAATAAGAAGGCCAAAACATGCATGTCCACAGCTAGGTCCTCTGTTTCAGGAGGTTTAAGGTATTATACAGTGAAACCTCTTGCTCAGTTGGGTTTTCTCTCAGTTTTTACTGAATGGTTTGTTGTCTATGTGATCTTTTTCCCCTTTCATTTGGATGTTAGCTGGGATATTTTCCAAGCAACTTAATGCTTATGGACATGCTGGGTATAAAGACCCTGTATTCCTAAAGCATAGCCAGACCATCCACTTCTGTTGTGCTGATGAGGGAAATAAGAAGGCCAAAACATGTATGTCCACAGCTAGTGGGGTTTGGCTTTATTGCCTGAATGTATCCGTAAAGACTTAAAAAGTTAAAAGGCATTCAGAAGCCATGTAACTGAAACACATAATGCATATATATCCCATGGGCCTTGTGTATCTTGGCTGGGTTGTTCTTGCAGAGTATATGTATATGTAATTATATTTATATTTATATATATATTTATATACACACACACACACACACACACATGCCCACACACCCCGGCTGACACACACATGCATCTACACACACACACACTGGGACTGTGAAGCAGAAATGTTACCATTGCCTCACAGCTACAGGTTCAGTTCTGACTTACTATCAGTGGCTTTTTGAGGTTTGTCTGTTCTATTCACATCTTGTTTTTTTCTCCAACTAATGTGGTAATAAACATTCTGATTTATTGTCTGCAGTAAACTGCCCATTTATATATGATAACTATATATATATATATATATATATATATATATATATATATATATATATATATATAAATACATTTACTCCTCTCCTTGTGACCTTTTTAACAAGCAAACCAAAATACTGCAGTAGTGATGGACCTACCATTTCACATTATTTTTACATCTGACCCACCAAAAATACAAAAATACAGGGCATGATAGCAGTACAGTAATTAAAGTCCTGTCTTGCCTATGTTTTCCATATAATTCCTAAATTGTTCCCTGGAAGCTATTTCCTCCAAAAGGACTAACTACTTACAAAATGCCAAAGTCTTGCTCAGCCCTATATCTTGCCACTCCTCCATGATCACTTGAGCCTTTAACTGATTCTTTCTGTTTATAGTCACCCCAAATGGGAAAAATGCTATACTATTCAGTATGTGCATGTGTGCTTGTGTATGGGGGCGAGCACATGCACTTGTGTATGTGGAAAACAGTAGTAAACAGTGTACATGTCGTGCACAAGTGAACAAAGTAGGACAGAAGTCTAATAGCACAAAATAAATATGCCTGGCCTCCTAATTTAATTTATGCTTTCTTTGTTTTGGATTACATGCATATGCCTTCTGGGCATTGCTGCTGAGGGATGCCAGTGAGATTTTAGCCATGCTGCATGCATACAAGATGAATGCTCACTAACAACTATGCTTTATTCTCTACATTATGTTTCTTCATGACAGTACACCATTCTGTATTGAACATGGCCACAGACAAATACAGCTCTGTTTATTATTGTTAGCTCTCTGGTCAGCCAGAAATAACATCCATCAGCAGATTGCAACCACTGGCCAGAAAACAGCTCCTGAACCACCAGATACAGGGGAGAAGTATTAAAAGGGCTGCTTGCATTATTTTATTGCTACTAATGCAACAAGAAAAGGCTATCCTTTGAAATCAACTGTGCTGTTACAGCAGCTGAACAACTTCTTATACATGCAGCTTTCCAGACACAGTAACATTGTACTGTTCTCTAAAATGCATGATAACAAAATCCAGACCATGATAAAAAGTATGAAATATGAGAAATCACTTGCCTACTAGATGCCTAATAGTTTAAATATGCTGTGGACTGTAAATGAACCTGTGAAAAGCCTGATTGCAAAAAATGGAGTTTTGAGAATAAAGAGTCTACCCAAAACATTCAGGAGTGAGAGATGGCTAGTACTGTGATGACATCTACTTCTTATCATTTCAGAAAATAACATATAAATTCAATCTTTTAAATGTAATGTAAACCACGGACAATCTGTAAGTTACAGTCTCAGCTACATTTTTTGCAGAATATTGCTATAGTTCAGGGAGAAGGTAAAAGAATCTTGGGAAAATATTCCCAAAGTGTATAACTGGATGTGTCTGACCCTTGTCACACTGGCAACGTCTTTGTCTGCTTGCAGACATGGTTCCCTGAAGCATAACCCCCTCTGGGAGGCTGGGCTATACCATTCTTAGAAAGGGCATAAGCATTATTTTCATACATTACAGGATTGTGCTACAAATGATCATCCATAGCACTTTAGATATAGAATTGCACAGCTGATGAAAATCAGCATGTGACACATACATATTCAAGGTAAAAACACATATCATGTATAATTCATGAATGAAGTGTCTTTTTCCCTGCTCTTTGCTGGTACATTACAAGTCATCACATTCCAGTCTGCAAAGGCATATACCTGGCAGCCTAAGGACAGCTCCCTTCCAGGGATGCCATTTCCTTACACTCATTTATTCATTTTTTTTAAAATAGCCACCTGGTGAGGGTCAAAGTGGTTGTAAGCAGAGCAGGGCAGACCACAACATTCACAGGAAAGCTGAGAGGTATAATTCCTCCAGGCCCAGGACTTCCTTCCAGCACTTTCCACGGAAGGCACCCAAGGGGGTATTCATCAGGTACCTTAACCACCAAAAGTGACTTCTGTCAGTCTGGAAGCACAGTGGCTCTACTGCTGGATCATCCCAGACTGCCAAGTTTCTCAAAGTGAGATTGGCTATCCTGCAGACAAACCTCATTTCTACAGCTTGTGGCTGTGATGTCATCCCGTCATCACTTCCCAAATCTCCTGACCATAGGTGAGGTTGGAGATAACAGAGTAACCAGTAAACTGACAGCCTCATCCTACGACTTACTTCTTGCTTCACCACAGTAGTCTAATTCAGCATCTGTACTACCGCCACTTCACATTCATTTTCTTGTCTTGAACTATGAAACCCCTCCCCTTCATTCATGAACAAGACCCGAGGTAGCTGCTCCTGCCTCTACCCCTGAAGACAGCAATCTAGTATTTTCCAAGGCAGGATCCTGACGTCTGTTTTGGAGATGTTGATTTTTATCCTGCCCACTTCACACTCAGCAGTGAACTGCTCCAGTGCACACCACATGTCACAATCAATTTAAATTAAGAAGATAAAATTCCCTCCAAACAATAAAGCTAGAGTCCTCATGTCCTCTCAGTGAATAGTCCCTAGACCACTGCTGCATATTAATGTCCTCTCTGTGAAAATTGTGAACACAAGAGGGGATAAGGCAAATCCTTACCAAGGTTTCACTTTCACCTTAAACATTTCCAAATTAATGTCAAGAATAAAGAACAGAATGGTATGTGATGTTATTGCTGTGATCTCATACAGTTAAATATAGATATATATATATATATATATATATATATATATAGATATATATACACACACAGGACTGGAAAGCTCTCACAATCCTTCCAATATCTTTGCAAAAACAAATAACTGATCCACTTTCCATGACCAGGTAATACTTTGCATTACTTTTCCTGAATCAGAGGTTCAACTGTTGGATGACCTCTCCTTTTCAGACCTGTGGCATGTGCATTACCATTGAAACTGAGAAATTTGAGCCTCCCATTAGGGAAACATGCCTTCCTGCCCCCTTTTTTGAAAACAGAAACCACCAGCCTAGTTTTCCAGTCCAGCGGTACTGTCCACATCTCCCATGCAGCTCTGAATATGGGTGTTAACTACAACACTTCAACAATGTCAAGCTCCTTAACTTCAAAATAAACAATATCACGCTCCCTGATTATCCGCAATCACAGCCTTGCCACAGTGGAACTGTTCAGTCAACACAGTGACCTTATCCAGAGCCATGGACCCAGTCTCACCAGCTGCTTCTGGTACTGCCTCCTCGGGAAGTAGCATTTCTACTAGAGTCAGCAGTTCCTCAATGTGTGCTTCACAACAATGTCCAAAGTCAAAGTCAGTATTCTCTACCCTTACTAAGAAAATCCTGGCAATGCCCCACCACATCCGAGTTGCCAGATAGTTTGCTGGTACCTCTTAGAAACTATGTGTAAGTCAACTTTAGGCCTTTTTTATGACTGCGGCAGCTGGTGCCTTCCCAGATTGTTGGCACCTGTCATTAAATTCAGAATCCACTCCCTGCTAGCACTGCATGTAAGAACTCTTTCTTTAATGTAATGCCTTTCCTCACTGCTGGTGCCCACCAGCAGGTCCTAGGGTTACCACCATGAAACACACTGACCGTTTTTTGGCAACAGCTCCTTCATATTATCTCAGATACTGACATTTTGAATAAGGTTTCTTTAGATGCCATGTTTCTGACCTCTTCAGGTGTTCAGAAAAAGCTGTTTCAGTGGTGTTTTTTGAACTTATCCTGCACAGAAACATTAACTATGCATTCTCAGGACAGTCTCATAGGTTCACAGGCTCATAGGTGTGTACTAGGCTAACGGCCCTGGAGCCTTTACAAGCCTAGCCCATAGGATTACCCTGGCATTGTGCCAACCGACCTTAGTTCCTAGTGCCTCTGTCGAGTAGAGCCACTGGAGTGATCCCTGGGGTGAATTTTCTATTTCCCATCCACTCATCAAGATTTCTCTTGAAGAGGGCCAGTGAGGTTCTCTGCTTGACATGTAGGGGAAGTCTATTCCATAGCATGGGCAGTCTCTGGGTTATGAACCTGTCCCTCACCACACGTTTGGGTCTACTGGGTCTGTCCCGTCACATTGTCCCAACTGCTAGTTTCCATTGCAGGGGAATAATCCAGGTCAAGCTATTCTGTTACTGCCTGCCTCTTGACTGGCATTATAGACAAGCTCACTCTTTGCCTTGAATGTTGTGAACTGTGAACCCACATTGTGGTTACACATATTTGGGCGGAGCCTAATTAGGTTGTGTGGATGACCCAGCAAGCAGGCACTAACAGTAAACATCACGCCTAGTCCTGGATCCATAGATGGGGGGTCAGTACCCATGTTTTAGGGGACGCTCTCAGAACCTCTAACTGAATGATCATAGGGGTCACATTCTTAATCTCAGTTTTTCAGGCCTCATCTCTGAGACCAGTTTTCCAAGGGTGACCCTAACACAATCAAACAGCTCAAGGCAACATACTTCTAAGGATTTTGTGGAAAGCAGACACTTCCTTCGTGATGCGGCAATTTCCCCATGTTTATAATATTACAATGTGTGTCTTCTGTTTAGGCAGCTTCCTCATCAGGCCATCCTTCACCACAAGCCCACTACAGTTTGCACCTGTTCTTGAAGATCACTTCTTTCTGTGAGGTGTTGCTTACAAAGACAGCTCGATTAGCTCTTCAAGCAAGAGATTTAATTTAAGAAGAGGATAGATGCATCTGGTCTGAAAAGAAGCATCATCATCAATTGTCCAATTCAGCTGTTGCCTGTAGGTGATCACACAATGTCAGAATCTACCTCCAACCAAGAACAAGTATGCCCAGAAACAACATACAGATAGGCACATGCGCACACACGCACACACACACACACACACACACACACACACACACACACACACACACACACACACACACACACACACACACACACACACACACACACACACACACACACACACACGCACAGTCCTCTCTCTGTTGCATACTTGGTATCCATCCTGAATGGCAATTCAATGGCAGAAATCCATTTCCAAGGCATCTCAAAACATCACAAACAGAATCACAGCTTTTGCAGTACTGGGGTGGTCTCCAATGCCTCATTTTCAAATTGTATTCCCCTTCTCTAGCAGTACATTTGTGTGCTCACAGTTAGCCTGATCATACATTTTAAAATTAATACTTAGTGGTGTTTCTTTCTAGATATTAATTTCTGATAGCACAGTTTTTCTTCTTCCTGATCAACAGTATAATTTTATAATTAGTGCACATGATTTATCAGTGGACCCATCCCACATGATCACCAACAAAAAAGTCCCTTTCTCTTTCTGACCTAAATTCTTGTCTCTCAGATTACTTGTAACATGTACAACCTATAGGCAGTTTATATAAAGAATTAGATTTAATTGGGTATACTCATTCTAAACTAACTGGAAATTAGAAAGGGGAGATAGCAAAGGATCTTCCAGAAGGTACTGACCACCATGACAACATGGAAATGTATATTTTATAAGCAAAGATAATGAATAAGATGCTACAATGGACCCCCATGGGTGTTAGATGGACACATCTTTAAAAAAACCAAGACGAGAATGTGTGACACTAGCCTTTCATGGACTTACTGTATGTGCTTGTATGCATGTGTGTGTGTATGTGTGTCTGTGTATATGTGTGTGTGTGTATATATATATATATATATATATATATATATATATATATATATACACACATGAGTATGTGTATATTTATTGGAAAATAATTTATAATATGCATCAGTGAAAAGCAACTGTTATATCTGACTAACCATATCCATTAGGCTGTGACCGTTGCATGATAAAGTGTACATATTAGTGTTGTTCTCTTTCCGTCTCCTGTCCACATCTATAAGTATAAACCCAATCCAGCCTGCAGTCCTTTCTCACTCTCCCTGCGCTCCTTCCATAGGCATTCCATACAACTCTCAAAGGTTTTCTGGTACTTTCCGCAGTGATAATCCGCCCATTATGTAAGGGACACTTATACTGCTCTCAATTTGTATACACTAAACAACTACCTCTTATCTTCCTGCATTTATCCTGTTTTTAAAATAATTTACAAAGAATCACTGGAACTCCCATTCATTTTGAAGCTAAACTGAAATAAATCATTGCTGGCAAAAAATAAGTAACAGCAATTGGCAACCCCCAAAGACTGCATAAAAAGATGCTCAATGCATTTATCTGCTTACAACACTCTGTAAGACTGTCTCATCTTATACTTTACTCAGCTATTTTCTGCAGTGTACACACTATTAGAGGCATCAAACCCCCTACTATAGTACCTCCCAGCCTCCAAACTGTTTTATTAAAAAACATCCCAGTATAGTCACTGTGCATGTCCCCACATCCCAGTATAGTCACTGTGCATGTCTCCTATACAGTCTGTACATGACTAGCACAGGCATTAACATGACAGAATGAACAAAGGTTCTACTTGTTTAATCCCACACTTGTCTTAAATAATCCATACTTTCATTCCATTACATTTATTTCTCTCAAAAAATAAATGCACATTAAATAATATCCCATATATTCCCACAGCAATTTTAAAGTATTTATGTTTGTAAACACAGCTTCAAAGACTGCACAGTGTCTTATCCTTACATGCATTAACCTGTAGATTGACAGTTTTTGGAGCTGCAATTTCCCTTACCGTGGATTTGGGCCCACTTTTAGTGTCCACACATTCTCCTCTTGGTTCTCTTGAAGTATATGAGAATGTGAGAATTGTTTGACAGTTAAAAGTCACGAGAAAATACTCATATAAATATATATATATAAAACTTATTTGTATTAATGAATTGGCCTAAAAGAATGTGATGTTTTCCTAGCAGGGACTATTTCTTAATTAATCCAGAAGCAGTTTTGTATAAAAAGACTATCCCCAGGATTCACGAAGCCTCTGTGTAAGAGTTATAACTCTTACACGGAGGCTGCAGTTAAACGGAGTGATGTCAGCATGCTCTGCATATTCATGAGAGCATGCTGAATCACACCTAAGTCTAACACGGTCCATGTAAGACAGTAGGGGGCGTGTCTGTAGGCTGAGCCCTGCAAGCGGACACGCCCCCAGAAGTGTAAAAGTGCCCAAAGTAGACACCCACAACAGAGTCCACGGAAATGTGAATAAACACAACACAACACATGCCCCTACAGACTATTAAACATAAAACAATCTAAATGAACATGTCATATTTTTTTTAAATTGTAAAGATGTTTAACCGTGAGTGCCCGCAGCGCAGCTACAGTTAGCAGTCAATGGGAAAGCATATAAGAACTAAATATGCAAAATAAGCCAGGAAGCAATAGCGTAGCGGTAGAGATGCCGGCTGCAGAGCAGGCATTCATGGTTCGAGCCCCCACAACACAAATTTTTTTTTTGCAAAATAAGCAGGAAACAAGTCCCTGACACATATGTACACATAAAACCAGAATATATGTAAAATGTAATGAAATATCCCATTTATATTGAATAAATGTGAGCTAAGAAATGAATATAAACTGCCAGATGTGCCCATAGCTGAGCTACAGTACAACAGAGTGAGTGTATGTGCCCGTAGATAAGCATTGGTTTAACTGGTGCAAAATGAGTGCCGTAGCTGAGCAGTGGTTTACCATGCTAAATATATGTGCCCCTAACTGAGCTGAGTGGAATATGCGTGCCGATAGCCAAATGAGGCTTAAACCAGCGTACCCCGTTTGCGCGGAGCTGCGCACCACGCAAACAAGCTAACCGACGGGCAACGTTGAGCAAGCCATATCAAAACTGCCTTTACACAGACACACCCCTCAACATGTCTAGACAGTCATGAAAAATAAAAAGCAGTGGCCAGGTTCGAACCCAGGATACTATACACCATAGTCAATGTACAGAACCACTAAGCCATGACAGCAGTACCTAGAAATGCAATAATAGCTCATATATAGGAATGAATACAAACTAGAGCATGACAATGCAGGTTTACTGAAGTTGATACAATTCCAAAATGGCCAATCACAGATATGTGCGGGAAAAACGGACTATATAAGCCCCATAGGCGGGAATACACAGCATAAACGATTGTAGAACAGACCTGCAGGCAGAATGTCAGGTGTAGGAGAGGGTAGTCACTGTCGAGTGCAGAGGTGGGGTGTTGAGGAGTCCAGGTACATGGCCTGGCTCCTAGTCCACAACCATGAGGCCCAACTCATGCAGGGCCAGGTCCTCTGGGGAGCGTACAGGGCTGAGGCGTGGGACCAGTTGGCTCATGAACTCACCAGTGCCACAGGAATTCCAAGGACAGGTGAGCAGGTCCGTCACCACCATGTGGACCTGAAGAGACGCAAGCAGGACCAACTGAACCTTTGGATCCAGGAGGCCCGCAATCACCCAACGCCCCACCACTGAGTAAGTAACAATTAATTATGTATGTAAGAAAGTTAAACTAGCTGAAATTATGGAGATGTGTATTCCAATACTACTTCATTTATATTACAGCTGCAGGTGTCCGTTCTGCGAACCGCAGAGCCTATGCCGATAGGCTGGTGCGGTTGATGCACCAGGCAGGTCAGTAATCCACTACTAGTAACTGTAAAGATATATAAATGTATGACAGTCAGCATAAGAGTGCAGTGTAGCCAGTAAAAATAAAATCTGCAAGTAACAGTGTGAAAGTGTATGCAAGTATTGCTTGATTACAACAGTGCCCTGCCTGTAAGTGTAAGCTAAACATGACACTGTCCAACATATATCCTGAAATAAAATGCCCTGCCTGTAAGAAAATAGTACACAACCTGCAGCAGGCTGAAAAGTACAGCTGCAGAAGATGATGAAATCACATGTGTGAAATATATCCCTGTGGAAATACTGAAACATGACAGAAGTGAGACTGCTGGAAAGGACTGTAATAACTACTGTTAAAACATGTCAATAAAGCCTAGAAATACCAGTATGAATAGTAACATGAAAGCAAGTGAGAGAGTGTGAGAAAGTGTCAGGAATACAGCAATACAGTAGTAATAACCCTGAATAAAGTATACTGCAGTTAGGACAGAATTAAATGCATGTGAGACTCAAAACCAAACTGCAAAATCTGTTCAAAGTGTTGCTGCATCTGGAATGTGTACACCAAAATCTGGATATGTTGCTCCCAGTCTGCAATATGCAGATAGGATGTTTGTCTGATATACCATACATCCACACTTGTCTACAAGTATATAAAGCAAATGTAACAGGATGATGTATCTGAACAAAGCTCGATATGAATGTGTATGAACAGCAATAAAATGTATATTGATGTTGCATTAACAGTCCTATCAACAAGTTGAAATAGTTAACATATAGGAAACTGTAGTTAGAACAGTAGTGTGTATATAACTGTAGCTATTAGAAATGTACAGCATATGTATTTGTATTCAAGGTGTTAATATTACTTTCTTCACCCCAACCTATAACTACATATAACCCATTCCACGTGAAAATGGTATGTGCAATCACAATTAACACCCATGGACGTTTGTCCTGCTGGGTCATATATATTTGCATGTCTGTTGATGCATCTGCCCTGTTCATACATCCACACCTGATGGCCTGTTGCCATCAATTAACCCTGCATGTTGTTGGACTGTGCATTTCTGTTCAAATTATGCATGTGTTATGCACGCTGTTCAATGGTGTGAATATCTGGGTGTTTGGTTAATGGGAATACTAATGCATGCTGTTACAACTAATTGTGAATGGTATTATATGTCACTAACCCAAACTGTCATGACATAATGCAAAACATAGAACGATAGGGAAGGCGGGTTCCAGCGGACCCACCTCTCCCACCTCAGCTGGCCAGTGCACCTGGCACTAGTGCCGAGTCCGGACCTTCCTCCGGTGGCCCTGTGCCACCTGCGGGTGGAAGCGCTGCAGGGGATGGGGCTCGCCCCCCCTCTGCAAGTGTGGCTGGAGGAGATCCACCACTCACCATCCGTAGCGTCCGGACTGTGGTGCGTAGGGAGATTCGGGACACTGTCCTTGAGCCCCTATGCCAGCTTGAGGCACGGGTGGTGCAACTAACGGGCATGCCCATTGCCCCGCCTACACAGCCCCCAGCACAGCCCCGTCCTGGGCAGTGAAGGAACAGTGGCAACTGCCTATGGGTGGGGATATCAGTTCCACTGTTGCCATCTGTGGGCTCATGGGCACTGGATATCCAAACCTCCATCCCGTCAATTGTGTAACCCCCACACGTGTCCTACACCGCCCTGTATGTGTCTTGTTTGTCTTGTCTGTTAACCTACCCAACCTACCTCCCCAGCTGTACCGACTACCTTCACCTGACATACCACTCTCACCTGAAAAAAAAAAAAAAAAAGGCACTCTGTACCCACAAAAATTACGCCCATACATAGCTGCCCATTCCGCACACATGTCTACTGGACATGGAACCTATCAATTCCAATTGGCTGTACAACAAGTATTATTGTTGTCCTGACACCTCTCTCAGGGGTGGAAGGTTACAAATGTCACACCAAATTACATATATATGCACAGCTGTTGCTGATGAAGAAATGGGCAGCTATGGGCCTTACCTACATCCCTCCTGCACATCCCAAGCTTGTTTCCCTACTGTCTTACCCTCTTTGTGACCCCTTTTTCACTTTTCTGTCTCCCCATTTTTCTTTTCTTTCAAGGAAAATAGCTGGTGTGAGCAAGAGTAAGCACGTTTAAGTGGTTGTAATCAGGTGTGCGCTTTGTGCGCTGAGCTAACCGCCAGTGTGCATGCGTGAGCTCCAGCAAACCAGCGCTAGCCCGTTACAACTGCTTAAATGTGCCTTAGGCACTTTGATTGACAGGTCCTGTACTCAGTTCAAAAGAAAATAAAATCCCACTGTGAGTCCCAAACCCAGGACCTTGGCAACTATAGTCTGCATGACTTACCACTAAGCCATGACTCTTATACAAGAACATTGTGCTAAAGTAAATATATCATGTAACAGTAGGAATGAATGTAAAGGGAATATAGATGTGTAGTACACAAAGCATGACATTTAGAATTACAAACAAAACTGGTGGATTTCCATAATAGTAGTGTGTGAACAGAAACAGCCATGCTAGTTGGAAGCTAGTAGGTAATAATGTCACCATAGCACCTTGCAAGACAGACACATACTCACAGCAGGATAAGCACTGCCCATACCCCACAACCCCTTACAGGAACACATCTGGACCAAGTAATAAAATATGTGGAGCAAAGGCCCAAAACCAGGGACACATTACAAATGATGTTACAACAAACGCAGACAGTTCAGAAAGTAACAGGGTCTACACTTTGTGGGATATTTGGAAGGGTATGCAGTCTGGAACTTGAATGTTTGTCACCATATTCTGACTTGAGCCCAGAGTGACTTGCTAGAAAAAGGTG
This sequence comes from Protopterus annectens, assembly GCF_019279795.1. Lineage (NCBI taxonomy): Eukaryota > Metazoa > Chordata > Ceratodontiformes > Protopteridae > Protopterus > Protopterus annectens. The sequence goes on from NC_056747.1 coordinate 1,130,762,140, forward strand.
TGCATGAGATATTGACCAAATTACGAGGCAGAAATGTGGACAACCTGCAAATATCTGTACACATGACGGGTCCTACACCACCATATTTGAATAGTTAAGAGCCTAGACATAGCAACAGTGAATGACTTACAGGGATGCCCCACAGACCCCATGTGAAATGTACAAACAGTAGGCAGAAAGGTGTAACACATGCAATGGAATGTGTATCCCAAAATCAGGATATGTTGCTCTCAGTCTGCAATATGCAGATAGGATGTTTGTCTGTTATACCATACATCCACACTTGTCTACAGCCATATAAAGCAAATGTAGCCTAGATGTAGCTGAACAAAGCTAGATATGAATGTGTATGAAGAACCATAAAATGTATATTGATGTTGCATTAACAGTCCTATCAACAAGTTGAAATAGTTAACATATAGGAAACTGTAGTTAGAACAGTAGTGTGTATATAACTGTAGCTATTAGAAATGTACAGCATATGTATTGTTATTCGAAGGTGTTAATATTACTTTCTTCACCCCAACCTATAACTACATATAACCCATTCCACGTGAAAATGGTATGTGCAATCACAATTAACACCCCTGGACGTTTGTCCTGCTGGGTCATATATATTTGCATGTCTGTTGATGCATCTGCCCTGTTCATACATCCACACCTGATGGCCTGTTGCCATCAATTAACCCTGCATGTTGTTGGACTGTGCATTTCTGTTCAATTATGCATGTGTTATGCACGCTGTTCAATGGTGTGAATATCTGGGTGTTTGGTTAATGGGGATACTAATGCATGCTGTTACAACTAATTGTGAATGGTATTATATGTCACTAACCCAAACTGTCATGACATAATGCAAAACATAGAACAATAGGGAAGGCGGGTTCCAGCGGACCCACCTCTCCCACCTCAGCTGGCCAGTGCACCTGGCACTAGTGCCGAGTCCGGACCTTCCTCTGGTGGCCCTGTGCCACCTGCGGGTGGAAGCGCTGCAGGGGATGGGGCTCGCCCCCCCTCTGCAAGTGTGGCTGGAGGAGATCCACCACTCACCATCCGTAGCGTCCGGACTGTGGTGCGTAGGGAGATTCGGGACTCTGTCCTTGAGCCCCTATGCCAGCTTGAGGCACGGGTGGTGCAACTAACGGGCATGCCCGTTGCCCCGCCTACACAGCCCCCAGCACAGCCCCGTCCTGGGCAGTGAAGGAACAGTGGCAACTGCCTATGGGTGGGGATATCAGTTCCACTGTTGCCATCTGTGGGCTCATGGGCACTGGATATCCAAACCTCCATCCCCGTCAATTGTGTAACCCCCCCACACGTGTCATACACCGCCCCTGTATGTGTCTTGTTTGTCTTGTCTGTTAACCTACCCAACCTACCTCCCCAGCTGTACCGACTACCTTCACCTGACATACCACTCTCACCTGAAAAAAAAAAAAAAAAAAGGGCACTCTGTACCCACAAAAAAATTACGCCCCATACATAGCTGCCCATTCCGCACACATGTCTACTGGACATGGAACCTATCAATTCCAATTGGCTGTACAACAAGTATTATTGTTGTCCTGACACCTCTCTCAGGGGTGGAAGGTTACAAATGTCACACCAAATTACATATATATGCACAGCTGTTGCTGATGAAGAAATGGGCAGCTATGGGCCTTACCTACATCCCTCCTGCACATCCCAAGCTTATTTCCCTACTGTCTTACCCTCTTTGTGACCCCTTTTTCACTTTTCTGTCTCCCCATTTTTCTTTTCTTTCAAGGAAAATAGCGCGGGTGTGAGCAAGAGTAAGCACGTTTAAGTGGTTGTAATCATGTGTGCGCTTGTGTGCGCGGAGCTAACCGCCAGTGTGCATGCGTGAGCTCCGCGCAAACCAGCGCTAGCCCGGTTACAACTGCTTAAATGTGCCTTAGTCACTTTGATTGACAGGTCCTGTACTCAGTTCAAAAGAAAAATAAAATCCCACTGTGAGTCCCAAACCCAGGACCTTGGCAACTGTAGTCTGCATGACTTACCACTAAGCCATGACTCTTATACAAGAACATTGTGCTAAAGTAAATATATCATGTAACAGTAGGAATGAATGTAAAGGGAATATAGATGTGTAGTACACAAAGCATGACATTTAGAATTACAAACAAAACTGGTGGATTTCCATAATAGTAGTGTGTGAACAGAAACAGCCATGCTAGTTGGAAGCTAGTAGGTAATAATGTCACCATAGCACCTTGCAAGACAGACACATACTCACAGCAGGATAAGCACTGCCCATACCCCACAACCTCTTACAGGAACACATCTGGACCAAGTAATAAAATATGTGGAGCAAAGGCCCAAAACCATGGACACATTACAAATGATGTTACAACAAACATGACAGTTCAGAAAGTAACAGGGTCTACACTTTGTGGGATGTTTGGAAGGGTATGCAGTCTGGAACTTGAATGTTTGTCACCATATTCTGACTTGAGCCCAGACTGACTTGCCAGATAAAGGTGTGCATGAGATATTGACCAAATTATGAGGCAGAAATGTGGACAACCTGCAAATATCTGTACACATGACGGGTCCTACACCACCATATTTGAATAGTTAAGAGCCTAGACATAGCAACAGTGAATGACTTACAGGGATGCCCCACAGACCCCATGTGAAATGTACAAACAGTAGGCAGAAAGGTGTAACACATGCAATGGTAACTATGGAGTCCGGAAAGTATTCACCACTTGCATGGCAGAAAAAGTGTAGTAATACATATGCTCATGCTAACCCACAGTCACAACTGCAGCATACCAGACATTTTAATGGGTGTACCCCACTGATATGTACCATTCCATGAGGCACATAACAGATGAACATGAAAGTCTCTGGGGCCTGCTCAGCAGCATACTCAAATACCCTAATAGATGTCAAGGCCCACACCATGGCCATACCACACTGCATGCTGTAACACCGTAGCAGACATAGCAAGCATTCCAAGGTGGGAATGTACATGGAAAATAGGAAAGCTACAGCAGCGCACTACAGTCAAGACACCTAGCAGGCATACAAGTAGTGACTGTAAAGGGCAACTATTGAAGCCTTAGCAACAGAGTGCAAGCAAAAGTGAAAGGAAAGCACACACACACACACACACACACACACATTAACAGTAGTAGTTGTTGTAGTTGTCAGTGTACATACACAGTTAGTACAGGAAACTGGAGAAATGAATGGAGGAATGTTAATCTACAACACACCTGGAAATATGAGAGAGATACCAACCTTTACACTCACAGAACATTGTCCACAGCATAACAGCATGGTCCCTGCCCTTAACATCTGAAAGGGCTACACCTATCTCACACACCTTTTTATAGCACTGTTCTGAAATCACAGTGAGAACTGCAATCAGTACACAACTGGCTGCATGCAATTAGCAAATGCTGCCTAACAATTGGTGCAGAGGCCATCACATGGGCATATGCAGATACCTACAAAAGTATGCTGTACTCCATGTCCATGCATGCAATACTTTCATTGCACCCTGAGAAGGACATGAGAGACAGAGAGAGAGAGAGAGACAGAGACAGAGACAGAGAACACTGCAATTAAGCAGACAGAAACAAACTGTTCAGCAACAGCTACCTGAAAGCTGACAACTGGGAAGTGGAGCAGCAGGACAGAGAACCAGACAGCAACACAAGCAGCTGTGACAAACACAGGTAATGTAAAGTAATACTATAAAGGTCTACATACTGTGAACCCACCATATGTGTCATTGGTCTGTATCCATATGTATATGAAGATGTGTAAAGGGCAGGGGACATACAGCAACTATCAGTGAAGGCTGTACATACATTTGTATGTGAGAGCATCTATGTGCACATATCAATGTTGTTTGATTGTAGGTTGTAGTGCCATGTACAAAGTAGGTTACACAGTTATGTATGTTTAGCAGTATGTTAGTGTGTGTATACAGTATGCTAGACAAATATGTTGATATACCTGTCTAACATATGGATATGTATGTATGTCAACATATGTATGTGTATATATATATATATATATATATATATATATATATATATATATATATATATATATATATATATATATATGCATATATGTATGCATACATAGAGAGAGAGAGATGTAGGAATACATAGACAGATGTAGATAGAATATTGTACAAACATATCTATGTAATGCACACATACAGATATAGATATATGTAGATACATATACATAGACAGACTGATCTGACTACCTACAGGTATGATTGTATATGATGACCTGCAACACAGCCTGTCCCACCCCACTGTCACTCACACCCCTCTGTGCCCCCTCCACATCTATAGCAATATATGTACATCAATATATATATATGTGTATATGTATACGGACATAGGTTCATAGGTTATATATATAGGCTATCTATATACATTTGATTTCTCTTGAACAGTCAGCGCGAGGTGCTCTCACACATGGACCGTTTTTTCCACAGCATAGGGAGTCTCTGAGTGATAAATATCCCTCTCTCCCCCTCCTATTTATACCTGTATACCGGTTTGGTAGCCTTTAGTGGTTTTGGTGGTTTTGGTGGTTGGATTTTGAGGTAGTATATATATATATATATATATATATATATATAGAGAGAGAGAGATATATATATAGACTTCTGAATAATGAGGCACATGTGTACAGATGTATTGCAACAGGTGCCTGGTGACAAAGGCATGGAGTGAACACCAGTGTCAAATCCAGAGTACCATACCACATTGCAGATCACCTACACCAGTAACCACCAGATATGTGATTGGCTGCCCACCACTGCATGTGTCAGGGGTGAGCAGGGTCAGAAATGTGTACAATAGTGGCCCCAATGATAGTCACAGTGGCACACTATCCCTGGAATACCTGCACATGGTATGTGTCCACAGACATGGTGAGTCAGGTATGGACATGTAGGTCGGTGTACCCCGCCACACCACATAATGGATGCCATGGTATGGACCTCACATGACAGCTACAGATATGGAGAAGGACACAGTGACATGTACAACACTGTGACAATGCACTCAAACACATTACCAATGCACAGTGACTGACAACACCACAGAGTACATATATGCTACCCACATAGAGGTTACCACTCCCAGATTTATATATGGAGGTTACACCCATGACAGATGTCCAACAACCATAGTAACACCTCCCACCATCCACAACCTAAATGCCTGCTGTGTGTCATCCGTGCCACTGCAATAGTGTGCACATGTGGAGGTAAGAGTTCCTACCCACAGATAAGACATACCCTGCAATAAACCACACAGTGTTTGGAAGCGAGCCTCCCCATGAGTACATGTCACACATACCCCTGCTGAATGTTAGTCAGATAGGTAATATGACATATGAGTCACCCTGTGTAACTGTGTGACAGCAGCAGGTACCATCACACCACATGTGTCACAATGGTCAGGGTAGCAGAACAGTACGCTGCTGTAGACACAGGGGCAATAGCATATTGTATAGTATTGTATTGTAATGTAATGTATTGTGTTGTATTGTATTGGTATGGTGAGGTGCCTCCTTCATGGAGTGGAACCACTGCTGCTGTGTGCCAGTGTACAGGTACATATCCTGTAGTCAGGCTAGTGTTACATAGCACTTCTATATGTGTGTTTAGCTCCTGTCAGAGGTTATGTAGCATGCAACTGGGGATACCATCAGGTCCCATCCATGTTGTGTATTCTGCTGTCCTGCGGGTGTCTCTCACCTGGACATCTGTGATGACAGGGAGGTTACAGTCAGCTGGGATAACTATGCCTTATTACAGGGAGAGGCGGGTGACACCTGCACTGAACCTGTCCACCACAATGTTGTCGATATCTGTGGTGTCAGTGAAATATGTGTTGTGTACTACCTATGGGCATAGAGGATGGCTCCTGACCAGGTTGCTAACATAACTGAAGAAGGCCTCCTGGTCATCTGTAGTGTCACTCTTGATTTCCCTCTCAAAGTTGCCCATGTAGTCAGTATGATGGAAAATAGATCCTTACCAGTGCTGCTCAGACATGCCCTCCCTTTAGTGAATGATGCTCTGTCTTGCAGTAGCTTCCATCTTCTGTAATACAATCTGTCTATGGCTGGGGTCCACCAGACAGGATGCTGTCCCTTTGTGGAGAGTGTCTTGGTCATATATGGGATTGCATGATCCATGCATTCTTGGAGATGTCTGTAGAAAGCAATTGTGCAGGGGTCAGCATTGTGGGTTATATCTGCCACTGGCCCAGTGGGCTGTAAGGATACCATATCACTGTTACAAAGTGTAAAGTTTGTATCTGTAATGTTATGCACTATAGTCATCTGTGCTGGTGGTGGAGGTGGGATATGTATATCCAGGGCAATCAGTGTGTGGTCAGCCCACAGTAGTTGCCGATGTAGGCCATACAGTACTTAGATACAAACCCCCAGAGTGAGGAGGTGCTTCTGACCTGAATCAGTGTTCTGACTGCTGGTGTTTGGTAGTATGTCGTATGGAGTCTGCCAGGTACTGTTGCACAGTTGCTGGCCGAGCACTGATACCTGGCCATCTACATGTGTATCCACCAATAGACAGACAGATGCTACATATGTGAAATATGTTGTATCATAACAGTCGAGTAGCATGTGTAGTATGTGTGCCAAAGTCTGCTGACATATATTGCTGATACCAGGTTATTTTCTTTCTCAGGTACATGGCCCACCATGAACCCCACCTACTCCACAGCTGAGGATGAGGAGATACACCAGAGCCTGGTGCGGGACTATGCAATACTCTTTTCCTGCACCAGCCAGAATCAGCAGGAGAGGGCTGCACTGTGGCAAGACCTTGTCCATCGGGTAAATGATATAGGCACGCATAATAGGACATATGAGCAGGTACGACATCACTGCAGTGATTTAATCAGACATGTCCGTCAGCGTCGCCAGATATCCACAGGCAACAGGTCGCCACAGGTGGTGGGTGGCTACACATCCCCACTCACCAGACTGGAGGGACTACTCCTGAGTGTAGTGGCTCCAGTCCACCAGCAACAACAACAGCAGCAGACATGCATCATGATGGAGGCTGGAGCCACACAGCAGCAAGACAGTGAACGTGCAGGTAATATGTCATATGTATAGTTGACTGTTGTGTACACTGGTAGTTAATGCATGTGTGAGGTGTGTCCTTGGTTTGTAGCTGTCACCATAGTATTTAATGTGCAAGTGTGATATCCTCAATATTAGCTGCTGACCTGTGAAAGGCAACTGTTGTACTCCTGACCTGTATCATACTCAGTAACAATGGCACAGTTGTGCCCACTGACATTAGTTTCTTCATGTCTGCAGGACCCTCTGGTATAACTGCAATGCAGCCTATCCATGCTGGTGAGTGTGTATTAACAATTCCTGTAATAGTGTTGATAGTAATAGTACTATTTGGCTCACTTAGTAGTGCTCTTTGTATGCATGTAGGTGTGTCTGTGTCTGTGTGTTGATATCACGCATACTGAGTACTGTACAATTGTGTGAAACTGTGTGCATGTGTGCATGTGTGCATGTGTGCACGTGTGCACCTGTGCATGTGTGCACCTGTGCACCTGTGCATGTGTGCATGTGCACCTGTGCGTAATGTGCACGTGTGCATGTGCACCTGTGCAGGTGTGCATGTGTGCACGTGTGCATGTGTGCATGTGTGCATGTGTGCACCTGTGCATGTGCATGTGTGCATGTGTGCATGTGTGCATGTGCATGTGTGCATGTGTGCACGCAGCAGGTGTGCATGTGTGCAGGTGAGCATGTGTGCACCTGTGCATGTGTGCATCGCTGGTAATGTGTAGACATTGTAAACTGTGTTTCCTGTTTCCTTCCCACAGGTTCTGTTGCTGCTCTGGTGTCATGTAGCAGGAACCTGAGTCAGGTGCCGTGGGTACTGATAATGATGACATGGGTGTAATGGCACAGGAAGGTATGCCAGGGTCCGCCATTGGTCAGCCGATTGACAGAACACAGCTGTCGACCCCATCAATGCGCACAGTTATCTTGCCAATACACCCTTTGTCACCACTGTCCCTAGGTGATGGACAGCATACAGTGGGCATTGACCAGGGTAATGTGGTATCTGTGGCACATGCCTCCCCACACAGCAGCCATGGGCATGGCCCAGAGATGGTACCACACAGACAGATGTCCAGGGGTTCTCGTGGGAGCATCCATGGGCGTACTGCCCCTGTCAGACGTGCCCACAGAGGTCTTACAACCTCAGCTATGTTTCAGACTGTCATGCAGGCACAGTCACGTATGGAACGGTACACCAGACAGGGTCTGAGGGAGCTGGCAGCATGTCGCACAGCCATGACTGACAGTATGCATGACATTGCGGCTGCCATCCGTGATTTCACCGATGTCATAGACAGACATTGTGGGGACATATTAGACCGGTTCCACAACTACATGTCCATGAGCCAGGGTGATGGTGGGCGGTTGAGGCGTCGACGTGGCCGTATGCCAGCAACAGCAGCAGCTGGCAGTCGGCGCGGACGACAACAGGGCCGCGGCCGCCCCCGTAGTGCCAGCAGCAGCCCCAGCAATGCTGGGTCTGTGCTGTCATCAGACCGCCCCAGGAGACCACGTGCACGTGGCTCTGGCCAGGCCCGACAGGGATCTGTGTCCAGTCAATGAACACCTGCTTCTGATGACAGTACCCAGTCTGGGTTGGTACTGGATACGGTCCGTAGCACCCCTGCAAGGCACAGGTACCGTGTCCGTGGCCAGAGACAATGATCTGTATGACCTGGCAGGTACAGTCTGTGGCTGTCCACAAACACCAGTATATGGCAGCCATGAGGTGGAACTGTGTGCATCCATACACACATGCAAATTGACAACACCTAGGGCTACTGCATACGCACACACTGCATCAACATTGCCCCACCTTCTACTGCTGTCCTCACCAACACACATACACATACATGTCAATTGGTGGTATGGGTGGCTGACTCAGGCATACCAAGTTCACACCCTGTGCATATGATGAAACTGTGCCACCTCCTGCAATCTGTAACAACTGTGCAGGTACAGGTTAACATGTTGTTGATGCACAGGGTGACCACATAGATGTGTAGTAATAGTATCATGTTGTTAACAGTACTGTGTGCTGAATTAATTGTGGGTATATCACAGCATGCCTGATGCAGTAAGTGTGTGATTGTCATGTCCTGTTGTCTACACCCATGGTAAGTACCATAGTGTATCATCTGCACATGTTGGCATACTGGTGGTAATGATGTCAACAGAAGGCTACATACATAGGTAGCACAGGGATAGGGTAATGAATGTAGTAATACACAATGATGGACATGTAAATTGCAAGTGGCATGTTGCCCACACTAGACTCTGCAATGCAGATGTTTGAGGATGTTGATATGTGTGCAGTACTACGACTGGTACAGGACACACAGGAGCACCCTAGCACTGCATGCTCACATCTCATACCATGCTAGACAGCCCCAACACACATAACTAACTGTCACAGGAGGGAGAGTCCCCATATATGTCAGGGATACTGTGGTGGCAGGCCAGGGAGCATACATCCTACTAAGTATGGAACCACTGAGTGAAGGCTCAGTGTCTGTTATTTGACATGTGTATTACTGCAGGTATGAGCACATGAGTTTCTATCCAGTTATTGTACATCCTGACAGTACATGCATGGTCTGTACACTTGTGTGCACTGAGACTGGACCCTAGCCATCTGACCCATGTATTTCCATGTACATGTGCATAGTGCCTGCATATTTGCAGTGTTACCTACTGGAACTGGTACAGCTTGTTTGTTGTACAATGGACTACATGGAGCCCTGTTTACTGTATCTTTGTTTGCATGCATGTTTGCTTGCAATTACCCTGGAATACTGATCACACCTGCAATGCATAGTTATAGAGCTTCTGTGGACTCCTAGTGCCATCTGCATAGCCTACTATATGTATGCCCATGTCCCACTTGACAGGTTGTCACTGTTTGTCCTGTTCACATGTACATTGCCTGTGACACAGTGCATATGACCTGCCTGGCATGTGTCCACGTGAGCAGTCATATATGCTACTGCTAACTAATCACAGGCACTACACCTTCACACATTCATCTTCTGTTGAACTACCTGCTTTGCTAGGGACAGCCTGCACCTGTCACCCCTGGCCTTTCAGATATTGGCAAAGGCTCTTGCTACCCCCATAGTGCCTATGTTAGGCAGGGCTCAAATGACAAACCCACCTTCATAGGTATCACAAGGGATAAGACACTAAGAGCAATGCTACCCAATGCCAGATGTCTAAACCTCCAGATGCATGCACCCAAAACACTCCTTGGCATGGAAAACATCGATATCTGTGCAGTAACAGATGCCTGGTTCAGGGCTACTGAGAGCACACCAGCACTACCGGGTGTAACCCAGTTGATTTCTTTGATACAGTCACCAAGGCCATTGCCGACGGGAAGGTGGTTCACACAGCCTACCTGGACCTTGCAAAAGCCTTCGCAACAATACCCCACTTGGGCATTCTAGGGAAGCTCACCAGCTTAAATATAAGCCCCTATGTCACTAGATGGATTGCACAGTGGCTCAAGAACTGAACCCACATGGTTAGCATTGCTGGAGCCATGCCAGACCCCATAACAGTTACGGGTTGTGTCCCACAAGGCTCAGTCCTGGGACCCTCTTGTTTGGTATATATTTATTGGAGGTACAGGCCAACACGGATGGACTGTGGCTGTCCAAATATGCAGATGACTGCAAACTGGCCACCATAATCGACTCTCCAGCTGACACAAGCATCTTCCAAAGGGGCACCATAGCAA